>NW_026265145.1:0-3179 GCF_000817695.3 Arachis duranensis | reverse complement strand
ACACAAAATATTTTTGGTTTTTATGATTTTATGATTTTTTTTTGTATTTTCTTTTATTTTTTTCGAAAATATTCTTTAGAAAAACGAAAAAGAGAAGAAATTTTTGAAGGATTTTTTTTTGAAAAATTTTTTGAAAATAAAACAAAAAGAAAATTACCTAATCTAAGCAACAAGATGAACCGTCAGTTGTCCATACTCGAACAATCCCCGGCAACGGCACCAAAAACTTGGTGGACGAAATTGTGATCATCAACAATGGCTCCAAAGACTTGGTGCTCTCAAACATAAATCACACTTTGTTGCAACTCCGCACAATAAACCAGCAAGTGTATTGGGTCCTCCGCACAACTAACCAGCAAGTGTACTGGGTCGTCCAAGTAATACCTTACGTGAGTAAGGGTCGATCCCACAGAGATTGTTGGTATGAAGCAAGCTATGGTCATCTTGTAAATCCCAGTCAGGCGGATTTAACTAATTTAAGAGATTATTGGTTTTTCGAATAATAATAATAAATTAAATAGAAAATAAAGATAAAGTTACTCATGTAATCCAATGGTGGGAATTTCAGATAGGTGTATGAAGGTGCTGTGTTCCTTCTGAATCTCTGCTTTCCTACTGTTTTCATCCAATCCTTCTTACTCATTTCCATGGCAAGCTGTATGTAGGGCATCACCGTTGTCAATGGCTACATCCCATCCTCTCAGTGAAAATGGTCCAAAGGCTCTGTCACAGCACGGCTAATCATCTGTCGGTTCTCGATCATGTTGGAATAGAATCCCTTGATTCTTTTGCGTTTGTCCTCATGCCCAGCAATCGCGAGTTTGAAGCTCGTCATAGTCATTCAATCCCGGAATCTTACTCGGAATACCACAGACAAGGTTAGACTTTCCGAATTCCCATGAATGCCGCCATCAATTCTAACTTATACCACGAAGATTCTAATTAAAGAATCCAAGAGATATGCGCCCGGTCTAAAGTAAAACGGAAGTGGTTGTCAGTCACGCGCGTTCATATTTGAGAATGATGATGAGTGTCACGGATCATCACATTCATCAAGTTAAAGTGCAACGAATATCTTAGAACAAGAATAAGTTGAATTGAATAAAAAATAGAAGTAATTGCATTAAAACTCGAGGTACAGCAGAGCTCCACACCCTTAATCTATGGTATGTAGAAACTCCACCGTTAAAAATACATAAGTGATGAAGGTCCAGGCATGGCCGAATGGCCAGCCCCCAAAACGTGATCAATAGACTCCTAGGATGAATAATACAATAAAACTGAGACCAAAGATGTCTAATACAATAGTAAAACGTCCTATTTATACTAGACTAGCTACTAGGGTTTACAGAAGTAAGTAATTGATGCAGAAATCCACTTCCGGGACCCATTTGGTGTGTGCTTGGGCTGAGCTTGATCTATCCACGAGCTGACGCTTCTCTTGGAGTTGAACGCCAAGTTGTAACATGTTTTGGGCGTTCAACTCTAGTTCGTGACGTGTTTCTGGCGTTTGACTCTAGAATGCAGCATGGAACTGGTGTTGAGCGCCAGTTCACGTTGTCTAATTACAAATAAAGTATGGACTATTATATTGCTAGAAAGCTCTGGATGTCTACTTTCCAACGCTGTTGAGAGCGCGCCATTTGGAGTTCTGTAGCTCTAGAAAATCTATTTTTAGTGCAGGGAGGTCAGAATCCAACAGCATCAGCAGTCCTTTGTCAGCCTTTTATCAGAGTTTTTGCTCAGGTCCCTCAATTTCAGCCAGAAATTACCTGAAATCACAGAAAAATACACAAACTCATTGTAAAGTCCAGAAATGTGAATTTAACATAAAAAATAATGAAAACATCCCTAAAGGTAACTAGATCATACTAAAAACTACCTAAAAACAATGCCAAAAAGCGTATAAATTATCCGCTCATCAACCATCCAACAAAAACTTCAAGTGGGTAGAATCCTTGACCTTTACCTTCAATTTTCTACTTGAATATGGTTTTCTTGAGACAGATGGCTAGCTTAGAGCTCTTTGTGGCTTTAAGAGAAAAAGAGAAATGACTCGCACTCAGCACTGGTATGCAAGATTCAATGAGATTTCGCACTTCAATTTGAGGTGCAGGAATTGGTGTCAAGCTCAATTGGAATGATCTCGGAAGCTGTTTGGTCACTACAGTGAGAATTCAGATTATTCACCACCCGACTGGAAAAATGCTGATCAAGATAAAAATGGGTGTAAAAGTAGAGTTTGGGATCCTGAAATCTATTCTGATATTCAACACCCTGGGAGCCTTGAAGCCTGTTTGAACTTATCTAAGGGCTTTACGTACCTTGTTTAGGACCCCGGAGGATGTTGGCATTCCAAACACTGGTGGAGATTTCTGGACGAATTCAAGCACAAGCCACCATAGCAGGAAGCTCATCAAATGTCCAACTTAAGGACTTTAACTAAAAGTGCTTGGTGGGAGGCAACTCACCATGGTATGATCGTTCCTTTTTCAGTTTTAATTCTAGTTTGTTTTGTCTGTTTTTGAATTTTTATTAAACCTGGAATCATGCATAGCATTCATATTACGCATTGCATTCTGTCTACTGCATTATTATTAAAAAAAACATGCACGCGACGCGTAAGCGTCGCTGACGCGTCCGCGTCACAAGTGCGTTGGGAAGAAAATAACATGAACAGAGAGTCACGCGAAAGCGTGGATGGAGGCGTGCCTTTTGCACAAATTGGTCCACGCGACCGCGTCACTGACGCGTCCGCGTCATGTGGGAAAAACGCCTCCCACACATCCGCGTCACCCACGCGAACGTGTGCCTCAATATCGACGTAAAAAGGGTGTATGGCCGAAAGTTGAGCTAGAATTGAGCTGGCCTCATGCAAGAAGCACAAGCCCTTCCCCCCCGAATGCGTGCCCCACGTGTCCACGTCGTATTACAAAATAGGCCATCCACGGGATCGCGTCACCCACGCGACCGCGTCACCCAAAAAATTTGGCAATGAGTTTCAAACAGAGAGTTGCGCAGCGGCGAGGCTGCCCTCATGCTAATGGCACAAATCGATCCACGCGTCCGCGTCATTTCATAGAAGCGCTATCCGCGCGAACGCATCACTCACGCGTCCGCGTCACAAGCGCCGCACAAATTATCCAAATCAGCCAAATATCTTATCTTTTCTTCCCCAA
>NW_026265144.1:28318-31681 GCF_000817695.3 Arachis duranensis | reverse complement strand
TTCTTATTTTTCTACTGTTAGAATAACAATTTATTTTTTTGAGATTAAAAATAAAAAATAATAAATTTACAAATTCGTTGTATACTAGATATGGCTGGATTTTATTTTATTTTTCTATTTTAAATAAAAAATTAAATTTTATAATTTAAAAAATTTAAAATAAAAAATTTTATTTTTTAAATTTTAAATTTTTCAAAAAATATTTTTTATTTTTATTCACTGGATATTGGTACACCCGGACCGTTGACGTTTTTGTAATTGGACATATTCACAATTTAAGAATAAATTAATTTTAAAAATAAAAATTTTTAATTTTTTTTGTTTATTGGATATTGTTAGAATTTTTTTATTTTCCGACTATTAGAAAAAAAGTTTTTTTTAGATTAAAAATAAAAAATAATAAATTTACAAATTCTTTGTTTACTAGATATTGCTAGATTTTATTTTATTTTATTTTTTTACTTTAATTAGAAAAAATATTTTTGTAATTTAAAATCAAAAATCAAAAATTTATTTTTTAAAAATTTTAGTTTTTTTTAAAAAATATTATTTTATTTTTTATTCACCGGATAATCCTAGACTTATTCACAAATTAAGAAAAAATTAATTTTAAAAATAGAAATTTTTAAATTTTTTGTTTATTCTATATTTTTAGAATTTTTTATTTTTTTACTATTAGAAAAAAAGTTTTTTTAGACTAAAAATAAAAAATAATAAATTTACAAATTCGTTGTTTACTAGATATTGCTGGATTTTATTTTAGTTTATTTTTCTACTTTAATTAAAAAAAATATTTTTATAATTTAAAAAATCAAAAATAAAAATTTATCTTTTCAAAATTTTAGATTTTTAAATTTTTTTTATTTTTTATTCCCCAGATAATCCTACACCCGCACTGTTGACTTTTTTTGTTGTTAAACTTATTCACAAATTAAGAATAAATTAATTTAAAAAATTAAAATTTTTTATTTTTTTGTTTATTGGATATTGTTGGAAGTATTTATTTTTCTACTGTTAGAATAAAAATTTACTTTTTTGAGATTAAAAATAAAAAAATAATAAATTTACAAATTCTTTGTTTACTAGATATGGCTGGATTTTATTTTGTTTTTATATTTTAAATAAAAAATTAAATTTTATAATTTAAAAAATCAAAAATAAAAAATTTGCTTTTTTTAAATTTTAAATTTTTCGAAAAATATTTTTTATTTTTATTCACTGGATAATGGTACACCCGGACCGTTGACTTTTTTGTTGTTGGACATATTCACAAATTAAGAATAAATTAATTTTAAAAATAAAAATTTTTAATTTTTTTTGTTTATTGGATATTGTTGGAATTTTTTATTTATCTACTATTAGAAAAAAGTTTTTTTAGGTTAAAAATAAAAAATAATAAATTTGCAAATTCGTTGTTTACTAATTATTACTGGATTTTATTTTATTTTATTTTTCTACTTTAATTAGAAAAAATATTTTTATAATTTAAAAAATCAAAAATAAAAAATTTATATTTTTAAAATTTTATATTTTTAAAAAAATATTTTTTTTATTTTTTATTCACCAGATAATTCTACACCCGGACTGTTGACTTTTTTTGTTGTTAAACTTATTCACAAATTAAGAATAAATTAATTTTAAAATTAAATTTTTTTATTTTTTTGTTTATTGGATATTGTTGGAATTTTTTATTTTTTTACTGTTAGAATAAAAATTTATTTTTTTGAGATTAAAAAAAATTTACAAATTCATTGTTTACTAGATATGGCTGGATTTTATTTTATTTTTCTATTTTAAATAAAAAATTAAATTTTATAATTTAAAAAATCTAAAATAAAAAATTTGCTTTTTTAAATTTTAAATTTTTCAAAAAATATTTTTTATTTTTATTCACTGGATAATGATACACCCGGACCGTTGGACATATTCACAATTTAAGAATAAATTAATTTTAAAAATAAAAATTTTTAATTTTTTTTGTTTTGTTGGATATTGTTAGAATTTTTTTCCTACTATTAGAAAAAAAGCTTTTTAGATTAAAAATAAAAAATAATAAATTTACAAATTCGTTGTTTACTAGATATTGCTGGATTTTATTTTATTTTATTTTCTACTTTAATTAGAAAAAATATTTTTATAATAGAATTATGCACTTGAATTATGCACTTTCTTGAATTATGCACTTTCTTGAACCGTAAGCAAGCCAATTGAATAGAATTTCATGTTTCCCTTGATTGAATCAACCATATATGATTTAATGCAAATTCATGAGGTTTGATGACATAATTGGTGCATATTAGAATAGAATGATCATCTCATGATTTTGAGCATAGCTTTGATGTGTTTGGTTGATTTATGATAGGTGAAGAAAGCTTGGAAAAGAGTTGAAGTAAGAAGGAAATGCTAGAAGCTAAGAGAGAACAAGGAAACAAGTGAAATTGAATCAGGAATAAATGAAGTTGGACTTGAAGTTAGCCCCCAAACTTTGGCACAAACTTTTGGTGAAAAAGTTAGCCTCAAAGTTAGCCCCCTAACTTGAAGGCTAACTTGAGAAGTTGAAATTTTCTCCCTGGGCACTCAAAGTTTGCGCCAACGTTAGCCCCCTAACTTGGAGGCTAACGTTGGCATATCAATTCTTCCCAGGATGTGCCAAAAGTTTGCGCCAACGTTAGCCCCCTAACTTGGAGGCTAACGTTGGCATATCAATTCTTCCCAGGATGTGCCAAAAGTTTGCGCCAACGTTAGCCCCCTAACTTGGAGGCTAACGTTGGCGCCACAAGCATACAAAGCAAGGCCAACGTTAGGGTCAGAGTTAGCCCCCTAACGTTGGCACCAACATGAAGTGCAGCAGAATATGTTTGCTGCTAGAAAAAGTTGGCCTCAAAGTTAGCCCCCTAACTTTGAGGCTAACTTTAAATCCAACTTTGCAAAACTCAAATCCGGTTCAATTGATTCACTTGGGTTTCTCTCCAAACTTCAAGAGCAATCAACCAAGGCCTCTTTCAACCCAATTCCACCAAGAGCAAAGGCCCAATTCAAGGCTTGAAGATCAATTGAAGAAAGTGTATAAATAGGCTAGAATTCAAGCTATTCGGGGAGCTTCCTTTTTGAGTTTTCAGAGAGTTTTCTTTTGATTTTGGGAGCTTGAATGATCTTGACTTTCTTAGTTTAATTGCTTTCAATTTCAATTACACTTGTCTTGATCTTGGGTTAGAGAATTGAAGGAATTCTGTTTCAATCTCACCTTAGATCTCTCGGTTGATTTTCACTGCAATTTAATTTCCAATTCGGTTCATTGCTTCTTCATCTAATCTCTTTGCAATTTACAATTCCATTGCTATTGTTCTTGTTGGATCTAGGAAG
>NW_026265144.1:17423-23861 GCF_000817695.3 Arachis duranensis | reverse complement strand
AGTTGCGTTGGAAAGCTGACATTCAGAGCTTTCCAACCATGTATAATAGTCTATAGTGAAGCATGAAATTGAAGCTCGAGCAAGAGGCAACTTTAGGCATAAAAACTGAATTCAGAGAAGGCCAAAACACTTAGCAACAATTTGGGCTGAGAACGCCCAAGCCCAGGAAATTCCATGCATGTTGCCAACGTGCATAAAGCTGGCGTTTTTGGCAACAACGCCCAGATGGGCCAGAATTGATGAGGGATTGCTCTTGTCCTCTTCACCACTTTCAAAGGGGAAATCTTCCTTAATTGGACCAGGAACTTAACCATGGAAAAGCCCACATTGCCAATCCAATTGAGGACCTCCAAATGAGTCTTGGGAGTAGTATAAATAGAGTTAAATTTTGTACTTAGAGGACTCTTCTTTCACCTTTTAGGGACTTTTACTTTTACTTTGAGATTGTGATTATTCTTCACTTTCGGGAGGATACCCGAAAGCTATTTTGTCTCTCTTGCAACTTTCAAATTTCAGTTTTAAGAACTTCTTCTTCTTCATTCTTCATCTTCTTCTCCATTTAATTCTAATGTTTATCTTTGTAATTGTTGTTGAATTTAGAGCTATGATTCACTAAACCCCATCTTCATTAGGGGGAGGAGCTCTGTTTATTTGAATGGGTTGACAACAATTCTTTTCTTTCTCAATTCAAGTGGTTCATCCAAGAGGAAACTCTTGTTCTTCACAGATTCAATTACATTCGAGAGAAGGATTGAATCTATATGAATTGTATGGTGAACTTGAGAAAGAATCCATAGAATTCAGTTTAGAGTTATCCTTTCATGATTTCTTTGATCAATACACTTTGGGTTGGTATGTGAGATGTAACCTCCCTTGGTTGAGATCCTGGAAATTGTGTGGCTGGGGATTAGAAAATGAGCTTCACCTCTTCTCATGACCAATTAGATCACGAGAGTGGCAATTGATTGTGTTGAGAGAAATTGGATTGCCAAGAGATTGGGATCCAATTAATCACAATCTGCCATGGATCTATCCCCATAATTGAGAAGGAGTTGAACCAAGTCAATCCATGATAATTTACATCTCTGATCCCTAATGATCTCTCCATCATTAATTCTCATCTCTTTTGTTCTTTAGTTATTTTGAATACCCACTACCCAATTCCCTTCTATTCTCTTGCAATTTATCATTCCGTCACTTATACTCTGTTTTCTATTCCTTGCAATTTACTTTTCTGCTCTCTAAAATTCTGCACTCTTTAATTTCTTGCAATTTATTTTCAATGTCATTTAAGTTTCTTGCACTTTAATTTTTCAGCTATTTACTTTCATTTTCTTCCTTTATTCTAGTTCTTTAAATTCCTTGTCATTTAATTTTCTGTAAGTATATTAAAAAAAATCAATTCTCATGAATTCAAAACCATATTTGCTTGACTAAATTTACCATTTAACTATAGTTGCTTGATCTACCAATCTCCGTGGGATCGACCTCACTCTTAGTGAGTTTTATTACTTGATGCGACCTGGTATACTTGCCGGTAATTACGTGAAAACTCAATTTTTACGTATCAAGTTTTTGGCGCCGTTGCCGGGGATTGGAAAAGATTGACAATGATTAAGTGAATGGTAGTTTAGATTAAGCATATTTTTTTTTTATTTTTGCTGAGCCCACTAACTGTTTGACACTTTGTTTCACTAACTTCAATTCCACTCTGGTTATAGAGTGTCTCACTTGTGATTTTGGTTTTTGTTTGTGTATGTCAGGAGCTAGTAGACTTAATCCCGAAGACGAGAGGATCCTCCAAAGGATAAGAAGAGCAGAAAGAGGAAAGGGGATAGTCGGTGAAGAGGAATCAGAGGAAGAGGACCAAGTCATGGAGAACGATATGCATAATCCTCCTGGAGGAGCTGCTAACAATGATGGACCACCTAGAAGGGTGCTATCTTCTTACACCATCCCTGATCCAAAACATTGTGGGAGCAGTATTGCCACTCCAACTGTTCAGGCCAATAACTTTGAGTTAAAACCCCAACTCATCACTTTGGTACAAAACAACTGCTCCTATGGAGGGGGACCTCTTGAAGACCCAAATCAACATCTGTCTGTTTTTCTAAGGATATGCAATACAGTGAAGACCAATGGAGTACACCCAGATGTCTACAAACTGCTGCTATTTCCGTTCTCTTTGAGGGACAAAGCCACTCAATGGCTAGAGTCATTCCCTAAGGAAAGCCTCAATGATTGGAATGAAGTGATGAGCAGATTTCTAGCAAAGTTCTACCCACCTCAAAAGATCATCAAGTTGAAGACAGAGGTTCAGACTTTTAGGCAAATGGATGGAGAGTCGTTATATGAAGCCTGGGAAAGGTATAAGGCACTAATGAGAAGATGCCCACCTGACATGTTTAGTGATTGGGTTAAACTCCAAAACTTCTATGAAGGCTTAAGTCCAGAAGCAAGGAAAGGACTGGATTACTCATCAGGAGGATCACTCAACATGATGAAGACAGCAGAAGAAGCTCAAGACCTCATTGAGATTGTGGCAAACAATCAGTACTATTACTCATCAGAGAGGCAACATAACCCAGCCCCAAAGAAAGGCATAATGGAGCTTGAAGGTGTTGACGCTATCTTGGCACAAAATAAGTTAATGCACCAACAGATTCAGCAACAAATGGAAATGATAACAAAGAGAATGGATGGCCTCCAACTAGCATCAGTGAACACAACAAATCAATCATCACTTGAATGGGGCGAAGGTGAAGGGACCATTGTTGAACAGCCACAAGAACAAGTTCAGTACATGCAGAATACTTCAAATTCTCAGGATGAATTCCATGGTGATACATACAACCCATCCTGGAAAAATCACCCTAACCTGAAGTGGGGTGAAAACCATTGGCAAAAGAACAATAACCACAACCACACCCGTAACACAAACAACCAAAACCACCATGCCACCAACACTAACCAATATAGAAAAACACAAAATACATATCAACCACCTCATAATAATTCACAAACTCACCAAAACAACTTTCCTGCACCAACATACAACTCACAAAATTACCACACTAATCCTCCCAATAACTTCCAGCAACAACATTCAGCCCCCATCATATCCCCTCTTGACCATCATGAGACCAGAATCTCCAGTCTTGAAGCCACCTTGCAAGCACTCAATCAAACCACACAAGCACTTGCTCAAAGCACTCAAACCTTAATCAAGGGACAAAAGGAACATGAGGTCACCATAAAGAATATTGAACGACAAGTGGGACAATTAGCCAAACAAGCTGAACGGCCAACCAATATTCTCCCAAGTGATACGATACCCAACCCAAGAGACACAGAAAAAGCCATAAAATGGGAGGAGTGTAAAGCAATCACCCTGAGAAGTGGGAAGAAAGTGGAGACAGAAGCCATTACTCAGGAAGAGCACATCAAAGAAGGCTTAAAAGAAGAGGTGAAGGAACAAAAGCAGGAGCAAGAAACTGATACACAAAGTGATAAATTAACTAAGAAGGAGGCAGTGAAAGCATACCAACCAATGCTCCCATACCATCAAAGGTTTAAAGGAGAAAACAAAGAGAAGCAATATTCCAAATTCTTGGAAATATTCAAGACACTACACATCAACATCCCCTTCATTGAAGCACTTGAACAGATGCCCCTATATGCTAAGTTCATGAAGGAATTGTTGACAAAGAAAAGATCCTTGAAAGAGGGACAAACGGTTGTGATGACCAGGGAGTGTAGTGCCATCATCCAGAAAAAGTTGCCAAAGAAGATGAAAGACCCAGGGAGCTTTCACATCTCCTGCACAATAGGCAACATGATGATTGAGAGAGCATTTTGTGATCTTGGTGCAAGCATAAATCTGATGCCTCTATCTTTGATGAGGAAGCTTCAGATTCATGAATTGAAACCTACAAAGATAGCCCTTCAAATGGCGGACAAATCTATTCAGCAAGCACTCGGGGTTGTAGAGAATGTATTAGTAAAGGTGGACAAATTTTTCCTCCCAGTTGACTTTGTCATCCTAGACATAGAGGAAGATGACAACACCCCCATTATTCTAGGGAGGCCCTTTTTAGCTACTGCCAGGGCATTGATAGATGTCGAAAAAGGAGAATTAATGCTAAGGGTGCATGATGAGCATATAGTGTTCCGTGTCTTCAAGAATTTGCAAGACTCCACCCAAGAGGAAGAGTGTATGAAGATTGATTCCATAGATCCAAACTTGAAAGAGGCACCTGATGAGGCACTTCCAAGCTCATGCTGGAAAGAAAATGAAGAAGTGGAGGTGCTGCAACAAGCTTAAAGAATAGAGGAGAAGCTGCAATCAAAGTCAGCATTTAAGATTCATAGCAAGGGCGTCCAAAAATTGAGACCCCAAAACCTGGACTATCTCCTGGAAAAGAAGAGAGTCCCAAGAAGAAAATGCCAAGAGGATGGAGAAACAAGAAAATCTCCACTGAAGACTTCTCACCAGGGGATAAAGTGATGCTAACTTACCAACCAATAGAGACATCTCCACACTTTTCTGGATACTACACAGTGAACAAAATCCTCTCACTTGAACATGTGAAAATCATCAAGAATGATACTGGAAGGAAGCTCACGGTGAGAGGGGAAGGATTAAGGCACTATGATCATCATCCACCCTAAAGAGGGACAACCGTCAAGCTAATGACGATAAAAAAGCGCTTGTTGGGAGGCAACCCAACCAAAGGTAGTTTTCTTCTCTTAGTTAATTCAATAAAAGAGTTAAGTATATTTATCTGCATTGCAAGGAGCTAAGTTTGGTGTTACACACCAACAGAAGTCAAAGGTGAATGTTAGGTGCTAAGTTTGGTGTTCTACCAAAAAAAGTTTCATTAAATACACATTTTAACCCTTTGCATGATTAGTCACTAGCTCCAAACAATCAGAAAAACTACTTAACAATTGCTACTTTTAATTTAGATTTTATTTCCTTAATAGAAGCACTTGATGTTTCTTACATGTATTCATTCCACTGCATATAAAAGTAAGCAAGGAACTAAGTTTGGTGTCCCCACACCAACTTATGTCTAGAATATCACAAGCATACATGCATGCTAACCATCTCTCAAGTGTTTGGGGACAAGCAACTTTCAAAGTTCATTGTAGGCGATCACTTCAATCCTGAAAAGGATCAAGCATCATCAACCAAAGAGACAAAGAGGGATATAAAGACCAACAATGATGATGATAAGGAGTAAAGCAAATAAACTCCAAAAGGTTGTATTGTTGAGTGATTGTCTTATATTCAAACTACTATGATTGAAAGTGATATGTACCCCTGTTTGTCTGCTTAGTATAACTTCTTTGTAGTTCAATAAGTAAGATGTCTGATATATCATAATCTAAGATGTTTGATATATCATAACACCATACTCTTGAAATTGCTTGCACTCAATACCTATGAAAATGCAAACAGAGAACATTTCTTTGAAAAGAATGATTGAGGAGTCAAAAATCTATTTTGAGGCAAGCAAAAGATTAAGAGAAGTGGTGGTTCTAGTTGTATGATTGTGTATTGAGGTTGCATGTTTGTGAAAACTTGCATGGGAGCTCATAGGTAGGAAATAGAGTTCAAAGAAGTATTATGGAGATTCTCAAACACTTATTGATCCAAGAAGCAGCAACAAAAGAAAGCAAAAGAAAAAAAAAACAAAAGAACATGATAAGAAAAGAAAGTGCAAAAACAAAAAGAACATGGCCCAAGGCTCTGAGCATCAATTACTAGGCAGAAAAAGAAAGAAAGAAACAAAAACTCAAAAGAGTTGCTATCCTAGTAAATGCTTGTGGTTGAAGTGTGTCAAGGAAAGAGGCTTGAGCAAGTAAATCCTTGGGGGTGCTTTAACACCTAATACCTTAAAACCAACTGGTTTGGGAGTATTGATTGGAAGCTTATCTAAAGAGCCGCTTTGAGACATGACACTTAGAGTCAAGGCCAAGGCACATAAACTATGAGCAGCTGTTTCAAGGTGATTATCTATAGAGAGATTTCCATGATATCATTTGAATGAAAGTCCTAAGATCTAAGACTTCCAAAATGTAAGGACTGATAAGCACTGGGACCCTTGCATGAACACATAATTCAGAGTTCACCCCACTATCACTTAATCACTTCATTCACCAAGGTATTACAAGCTATTCCTCAACTCATTCCAATTAAAAGAAATCTTTGTGCATAGTTCTTTTGTTGCTTGAGGACAAGCAAGGTTTAAGTTTGGTGTTGTGATGCATTCGCATATTTGCCATTTTTTACTAGTTAGTTTAGTTAATTTTAGCTTAGAATCATTCATTTTCTTTGAAATAAATAGACAAATTTGTGAACTTTTCCTCCATGCATTCATAAACCAAGAACTAAGTAAAATTTGACATAATCTATGCAAATGATTCAAGAAG
>NW_026265144.1:11558-13169 GCF_000817695.3 Arachis duranensis | reverse complement strand
GTTCAGAACAATTGCTCTTTTGGTGGAGGATCACTTGAAGACCCGCATCAACACTTATCCACCTTCTTGAGGATATGCAACACTGTCAAAACTAATGGAGTGCCTCCTGACAGTTACAAACTGATGCTATTCCCATTTTCTCTCAGGGATAAGGCCACTCAATGGTTGGAATCGTTTCCAAGGGACAGCATTAACAACTGGGATGATTTGGTAACCAAGTTCCTTGCCAAGTTTTATCCACCACAGAGGGTTATAAGGTTGAAGGCCAAGGTACAAACATTCACTCAAATGGAGATTGAACCCATCTATGAGGCATGGGAGAGGTACAAAGCTCTAGTCAGAAAATGTCCCTCTAACATGTTTAATGAATGGGAGAAGTTGCAAAACTTCTATGAAGGCTTAACACTGAAGTCTCAGGAATCCTTGGATCACTCAGCTGGAGGTTCCTTGCAACTCATGAAAACTGCAGAAGAGGCTCAAGAACTTATTGATATGGTGGCCAACAACCAGTACTTCTTTGCTCATCAAAGAAGCCGCCAACCATCACAAAGAAGAGGAGTAATGGAGCTAGAAGGAGTGGATTCAATCCTGGCTCAAAACAAATTAATGCAGTAGCAAATTCAACAACAATTTGAGCAAATGACCAAGAGGATTGATAGCCTCCAAGTTGCAGCAGTCAACACTAGCCAACCATCAGCCACATGGGGACAAAATGAAGAAGTTCAAGAAGAGCCACAGCAAGAACAAGTTCAGTATATGCATTCTAATTCAAATGAAGTCTATGGTGATACATACAACCCCTCATGGAAGAATCACCCCAATCTCAGATGGGGAGACATTCAAAACCACCAACAACCATGGCAGAGGAACTCAAACCAAAACAACCCAAGAAACAACCAAAATTACAACCAGCATCAAACCAACCAAAATACCTACAGGAAACCTCAAAACAACTACCCCAACCTCAACCAATACCAATCCAATAACCAACCCATGAACCAAAATGCCCACCATCCACCACCTACAACTCACAACCCACCACAAGCACCACCTGAATCCCAAAGACTCACAAACTTGGAGGCCTTGATGGACAAAATGATGAAATATCAGGAAATGGCGACCAAAAACCAAGAAGCATCAATAAAAAGCCTAGAGAGGCAGATCGGGCAAATCTCCAAGCAAATCTCTATCGAGAGACCTTCAAGCTCACTGCCCAGTGACACAATCCCAAATCCCAAGGAGGAATGCAAGGCAATACAATTAAGGAGTGGGAGGATATTGATGAGCAACAATGACACTACAAAGAAGCAAAAAGAGAGCATCAAAGAACCAACAGAGGATGAGAAGCAAACAAAAGAAGATCAAGCTAAGGAGCAAGTTGTGGTGCCAACCAAAAGCACTGAGAAACTCACAGAACAGGACAACCAGCCACATAGCTCAAGAGAAACGACTCAAGGACAGCAGCACATAGGAAAAAGCGTCACACCTCCATTGCCATATCCTCAGAGATTCAACAAGGAGGTTAAGGACCAACATTTCCACAAATTCATTGAAACCTTCAAGAAGCTGGAAATCAATATCCCTCTAGCTGAAGCACTTGAGCAGATGCCT
>NW_026265144.1:8889-10796 GCF_000817695.3 Arachis duranensis | reverse complement strand
TGTCAGCAACATACTCTCATTAGAGCATGCTGAAATTGAACACCAGAGAACAAAGAAGAGGATCACAGTCAGGGGAGACAAATTGAGGCCCTACAAGCACCAACCACCATAAAAGAGAGCCTCAATGTCAAGCTAATGACAATAAAAGAGCGCTTGTTGGGAGGCAACCCAACGTGAGGTAGTTTTCTTTTCATAGCTTTTTCAAATAGAAATGTTGAATAATTGACATGTATTGTAAGGAACTAAGTTTGGTGTTACACACCAAAAACAATTTAAAGGGAGAATGTAGGATTCTAAGTTTGGTGTTCCACCAAAATTTCATTCAGAAATACATTCTAACTTCCTGCATATTGCTAGTCTCAAGCAATCAAGCAAATTATTCAACTGTATAATTGCTTTTTAGTCCTAACTCTATAACCTGTAGCAAGAACATAAAAGTCTGCCCAGAGTCAAAATGTTGAATCAGAGGAAGTGGCAAGGAATTTGGCATCATAACTCAAAAATGGGCACAACAGAAGAACACACAAAAGAACTGCAAACCAATAGGTTGTATATACTCTTAGCCTTTGCTGATAAGAGATGTTTATGTGTATCCTGCTAAAGTGTTCAAGTGTTCATTTAGATTAAACAGAGTCAATTTCCTTTTGAAACAAGTAAGCTAGTTTGAGTATGTGCTTGTGTGTTCACTTTCACTTAACTAAAAGCATGTTCTGTCCCCTGCATCTTTAAATCAATAAAAGAAATATTTGAATGTGAAGTAAGATAGTCTCTGTTAGATAGAAGTAGAATAATAGTAAGTGGTGGTATGTGTGTGATTGGATAATAGCTCACTTTTAGTGAATAAAAAGCTAGGATGTCTCATTCTAAGTATAGAGTAGCTTACTGTCTATGAATCTCAATAAGAAAATCCTTGGTTCAAAAGAAAAACAAAAAAAGAAAGAAAGAAAAAGAAAAGATAGCCAAAAGATGGCAGAACCAAAGAAAGCAAAAAAGAAACAAAGCTGGACACCAATAGCTTGAACCTTAAAAATATATGCCTGTGATGTCTGTGTATTAGGATCTGCTTGGACTACTAAGCTCTTTGGAGTGCTTTAACACTCGGTGACTTGGATTAACTAATCCGGGATCATCAGCTGAAAATCCACTAACAAGAGCAACCTAACTACAAGGCATTTAGTAACCAAAAAGGTGCTGGGCATCAATGTTTAAAAGGAAAGGTAAGCCAAGTGTCCATGGTGAATAATGTGTCAAGTATACAGAAAAGAAAATGAACTTGCTACACATGACACTCAAATAAAGCTTTGAACAAAAAAAAATTAGCCAAGGATAAAGAAATAATGAGAAGTCATAGCAATAAGTTACTTGAAGCTTGAAAGAGATTTTCTAGGCCTAAGAATCAATAAGAAGTGAGTATGTGCATATCCACACAAAATCCCATGAACTATCAATAACATTCTGCTAGCATGAACATCCTCTTCCATTTCATTCTTTCTTCTTAATAATTCATTTATTGCTTGGGGACAAGCAAGCTTTAAGTTTGGTGTTGTGATGACAAGTCATCTTAGCCTAGTTTCACTAGTCTTTTTCTTTTGTTTTTAATTGAATTATGCACTTTCTTGAAGCTTAAGCAAGCTAATTTAGGGAGATTTTCATGCTTCCTTTGATTGAATTAACCATAGATAAATCAATGCAATTTCATGAGGTTTGATGCCATAATTGGTGCATATTAGTATAGAATGAATATCTCATGATTTTGAGCATAGCTTTGATGTGTTTGGTTGATTTATGATAGGTGAAGAAAGCTTGGAAAAGAGTTGAAGTAAGAAGGAAATGCTAGAAGCTAAGAGAGAACAATGAAACAAGTGAAATTGAACCAAGAAACATAAAGTTGGAGTTGAAGTTAGCCC
>NW_026265144.1:0-1067 GCF_000817695.3 Arachis duranensis | reverse complement strand
ATAAATTTAGGGGTTTGTTTTAGTGACAAACAACTTTTTGTATGAAAGGATTATTGTTTGGTTTAGAAACTATACTTTACAACGAGATTTCATTTGGAAAATTCTAAACAATCAAAAATCCAATCATCAATAATATAATGTAAAAATTAAAAAATAAAAAATTTAGTTTTTTGAAATTTTTAATTTTTTTAAAATATTTTTTATTTTTTTATTCACCGGATAATGCTACACCCAGATAGTTGACTTTTTTTTGCTGCATTTGTTCAGAAATTAAGAATTAATTAATTTAAAAAATTTAAAATTTTAATTTTTTTATTTTTTTGGATATATTTGGAATTCTTTATTTTTTACAACTTGAAAAAAATTGTTAGTCTAAAATTTAAAAAAAAAATAATAAATTTCCAGATCTGTTGTTTACTAGATATTGCTGGACTTTTTTATTATTTAAATAAAATTGGTGTTGTGATGACAAGTCATCTTAGCCTAGTTTTACTAGTCTTTTTCTTTGTTTTTAATTAGTTTTATGCACTTTCTTAAGCTATAAGTAAGCCAATTGGGTTGAAATTCATGTTATCTATGACTCAATCAATCATGTATAAAATGATGTCTTTTCATGAGATATTGTGTTATAATTGTTATATATTTTTGAAGAGAAATATTCTCATGATTTGAAGCATAGCTTTGATGTTTTTGAATGATTGATGATAGGTGAAACAAAGCTTGGAAGGAGGGTGCAAGAGGCTCAAAAAGAAGCCCCTGGGAGGCAACGTTAGAGCCAACGTTTGACCTCAAACGTTGAGGCAAACGTTGGCACCTAAGAGGAGGCAGGGCGAGCTTTTGGCAATGACGTTTGAGCCAACGTTTGTCCTCAAACGTTGGGTCAAACGTTGGAAACATTTTGGCAAATAAGAGCATGGAAAAGCACCCCTGATTGATGAGCTAATTGAGCCACGTTTGCGCCAACGTTTGACCTCAAACGTTGGGCTAAACGTTGGCCAAAAAGAATGCATAGGGGATCCACGTTTGAGCTCACGTTTGACCTCAAACGTTGAGCCAAACGTGGATGA
>NW_026265143.1:30584-31708 GCF_000817695.3 Arachis duranensis | reverse complement strand
TTATTTTTCTAATTTAAATAAAAAAGTTTATTCTTATAATTTAAAAACTCAAAAATAAAAAATTTATTTTTTTCAAATTTTAATTTTTTAAAAGTATTTTTTTATTCACCGAATAATGCTACACCCGGAGAGTTGACTTTTTTTTCGCTGCATTTGTCCAAAAATTGAGAATAAAGTAATTAAAAGATATTAAATTTTCAATTTTTTATTTTTTGGATATTATTGGAATTTTTTATTTTTTACTACTAAAAAAAAGTTATTTTTTTAGTTTAAAAATTAAAAAAAAACATAAATTTATAGATCTGTTGTTTACTAGATATTGCTTCCTTTATTTTATTTTCCTAGTTTAAATAAAACAATTTAATCATAAGATTTAAAAATCCAAAAATAAAAAATTTAGTTTTTGAAACTTTTAAATTTTTTAAAAATATTTTTTATTTTTTTATTCGCTGGATAATGCTTACACCCTACCGTTGTCTTTTTTTCCTCCACTTGTTAAAAATTAAGAATAAATTAATTTAAAATTTAAAATTTTTTTATTTTTTGGATATTTTTTGGAATTTTTCATTTTTCTACTATTATAAAAAATTTATTTTTTAGTTTTAAAATTAAGAAAAATAATAAAGTTACTGATTTTTTGTTTACTTGATATTGCTGGACTTTATTATATTATTTTAATTTAAATAAAAAAACTTAATCTTATCATTTAAAAATTAAAAATTAATAAATTTAGTGTTTTTAAAATTTTATTTTTTTTAAAAATATTTTTTTTATTTTTTTTATTTTATGATTTTTTTGTATTTTTATTAATTTTTTCGAAAATAAAGTTTGGAAAAACGAAAAAGAAAAATTTTGAAAAAGTTTTTGAAAAGAAAATTACCTAATCTGAGCAACAAGATGAACCGTCAAATGTTCATACTCGAACAATCCCCGGCAACGGCGCCAAAAACTTGGTGGACGAAATTGTGATCACATCAATGTAGTATTTTTTGTTGTTGTATGGAATCATTATTATGGCACTTATGTGTGGACACAACTCCGTTCAACTAACCAGCAAGTGTATTGGGTCGTCCAAGTAATAAACCTTACGTGAGTAAGGGTCGATTCCACAGAGATTGTTGGTA
>NW_026265143.1:29349-29761 GCF_000817695.3 Arachis duranensis | reverse complement strand
ATAAATTTATAGATCTGTTGTTTACTAGATATTGCTTACTTTATTTTCTTTTCCTTGTTTAAATAAAACAATTTAATCATAAGATTTAAAAATCCAAAAATAAAAAATTTAGTTTTTGAAACTTTTAAATTTTTTAAAAATATTTTTTTTTTATTTTTTTATTCGCTGGATAATGCTTACACCCTACCGTTGTCTTTTTTTCCTCCACTTGTTAAAAATTAAGAATAAATTAATTTAAAAAATTTAAAATTTTTAAATTTTTTTATTTTTTGGATATTTTTTGGAGTTTTTTATTTTTTTACTATTATAAAAAATTTATTTTTCAGTTTTAAAATTTAGAAAAATAATAAAGTTACTGATTTTTTGTTTACTTGATATTGTTGGACTTTATTATATTTTTTTAATTTAAATA
>NW_026265143.1:24453-25505 GCF_000817695.3 Arachis duranensis | reverse complement strand
TTCAATGCCTATCTTAGGGCCTCTAGCCTAAGTATTTCCTACCACATTACATATTAGATACGGGAAACCGAAACCATACCTTAGCCGATTTTCCCAAGCTCCACCGGAGCACTTCCAAACCACTTATCCACAAGCTCTCAAGGCATCAACACCTCCAAGAACAGATTTTTCACCACCAAACCCTTCCCAAGCTTTTTAAAATACCAATCAAGCTCCAATGTCCACACACACACAACCTAAGCCACAACCATCATACCCATACACAAAATCTCAAAACCCAAACATCATAAAATCACAAATCACACTAGGGTTGAGAATCTTACCACACTCAAGGTCCAAGGAGACAAGATTAACCTCCTCCTTCAAGAGAGTTGGGTCCTATAACATCAAAGAACCCAAAATCTCAATATTTCACCCATGAAACTCGAAAATAAGGGCTGGAACTTCGAACAGAAACTTGTGGCTTACCTCAAAATTGATTGTATGGGTTTTGTAGAGCTCTCCACGGTGAACGCGTGGCCACAAACGGAGCGGCAATCGGAGCTCTAGATCAAAAGTTATGGTGGTTTGAAGATCAAGTGAGAGAAAGAAGTTGAGAGAGAGTTCTTCCTCCCTTTCTCTCTAATTTCAGCTTGTGTGTGTAACAAATGAGGAGAGAGAGTGCTGAAAACTAGGGTTTTGGTTAAGTTATGTTGGGCCAAGGGCCCACTTTGAAAACTAGGGTTTTGGTTTAGTTTAGTTGGGCCAAGGGCCCACTTTGGGTCCGGTTGGCCCGGTTTGGCCCGTTCGGTCTAATCTTGGTCCGAATTCTATAAAATTGGTACCGAATTTCTCGTCTCAACCTCCTCTATCATATTTAGCCACAAAAATCACATTTTGGGCTTTCTAGAATAAATTCTCATTTATGGGTTAATTAGCCGTTAATTAACCGGGTTTTACAATTCTTATAATTTAAAAACTCAAAAATAAAAAATTTATTTTTTTCAAATTTTTATTTTTTAAAAGTATTTTTTTTATTCACCGAATAATGCTACACCCGGAGAGTTGACTTC
>NW_026265143.1:22028-23211 GCF_000817695.3 Arachis duranensis | reverse complement strand
GTTCCGGATACTTCTCGAGCACCAATTTTCAGACTCTCGAATCCCTTAAGCAACTTCTCCTTTTGAAGCATCATCCAAGCCGCATATAACGACTTCCGACTTAACGCATCTGCCACTACGTTCGCCTTTCCCGGATGGTAATGCAACTCAAAGTCGTAGTCCTTTAACAATTCCATCCACCTTTTCTGCCTCATATTAAGCTCTTTCTGATAAAAAAGGTACTTCAAGCTCTTATTATCAGAGAAAACTTGGAACTTAACCCCATAGAGGTAATGCCTCCACACCTTCAAGGCAAACACAACCACAGCGAGTTCCAAATTGTGCGTAGGGTAACTAACTTCATGAGGTCTCAACTGTCGTGAGGCATACGCCACCACATTATGATGCTGCATCAGCACGCACCCTAGACCCTTCAATGAGACATCACAATACACCTCAAATGGCTCATTCGGCTCGGGTAACACTAACACAAGTGCAGTGGTAAACTTTTTCTTCAATGTCTGAAAGCTCTCCTCGCACTCAGGAGTCTAAACAAACGGAGTGTCTTTGCGGGTCAACTTTGTCATTGGCAAAGCTATCTGTGAAAAGCCCTTGATAAACCTTCGGTAATAGCCAGCTAAACCCAGAAAACTCCTTATCTCTGTCACGGTGGCTGGTTGCTTCCAATCCATCACAGCCTCCACCTTAGTTGGATCTACGGCTATTCCCTTCTTACTCACCACATGGCCCAAAAACTTCACCTCACTCTTCCAAAACTCACACTTAGATAGTTTTGCATAGAGTTTCTTCTCCTTTAGAATCTGCAACACAGTCCTCAAGTGTTCCGCATGCTCTTCTTCAGTCTTGGAGTAAATCAGTATGTCATCAATGAAGACAACAACGAATTTATCCAAAAACGGGCGGAAAACTCTATTCATGTAGTCCATAAACACTGCAGGAGCGTTCGTCAACCCGAAAGACATTACAGTGTACTCGTAATGACCATAACGAGTCCTGAAAGCGGTCTTAAGGATATCCTCACCCCTCACCCTTATCTGGTGATAACCGGATCGCAAAGCGATCTTGGAGAAAACTCCAGCTCTTTGTAACTGATCCATAAGATCATCAATTCTTGGCAATGGGTACTTATTCTTTATTGTAACCTTGTTCAGCTGCCTGTAATCCACACAGAGCCGCATACTCC
>NW_026265143.1:19530-21041 GCF_000817695.3 Arachis duranensis | reverse complement strand
TTCCTCATATTCCACCGGAGTCCCTTGGCACATACGAGAGAACCTGAACAGCTCCTCAAACTTGTCAGTATACTCTGATATTGACATAGTACCCTGCTTCAGCTGCAGTAACTCAAGTTCCTTAGCTGTCCTAGCAGAAGTCGGAAAGTACTTCTTATAGAACTCTTCTTGGAAGACATTCCAGGTGATATAGTCATCACCCTGTTGCAGAAGATGTCGGATGCCTTGCCACCAATGCGACGCTTCACCTGTGAGCATATAGGTAGCAAACTCGACACGCTGTCCTTCAGGTACCACTTGTGCTTGCAGTGCTCGCTCTATAGCCTGAAACCATGTATCAGCCTCAGTCGGACTAGCAGTTCCCTTGAACTTAGGTGGATTAACCTTCAAAAAGTTTGCCAGCGTCATCGGGCCCTGAACTCCACCTCCATCATTGCCATGGTTGTTCATCTGTTGACCAAGAGCCTCAGCAGTGGCTTGCATAGCAGCAGCCATGTTCTCCAACGCAGTCATAAAGTTCACCGGGTCATTAGGGTTATTCTCCGATGCACGAGCGTTAGTACGACCTCTCGCACTACCTCAACCGCGTCCACGAGGCGCCATCTGGTTCCTATACACACCAAACAATCGATATTAAGTTGATCAGTCTCAATATCGGAAGTCTAGTGCTTCAAAGTCCCAAATGCATGCTCATGGACGTTTATGCCAATTATATCAAGCAGATATACTAATAGCACATAACACACACACAGAGAATGCACAGAAGCATAATCAGTCCATCCCTCAGGCTCTACAGGAACGAACTGCTCTGATACCATAATGTAACACCCTACCATACAAAGTCTTATGCTTAAGTCATAATTCAGAGATGGCATGGTATTACGACCTCTAAAATAAAAATTTAGTACGTATAGTAGTATGAATGATTGATTATAACTAGGAGCCTTTGTAAAAAAAAAGGGGTAAACAAAAAAAATCGCAACTCAAAGCGCAACACTCCGATCGATAACGTAACGAACAAGGATAACCAACGCGTGATTATATATATACAAAGGAGTGTCAAAAGCAACGCGAGTTTATATATATACAGAGGAGTGTCAAAAACAGGAATCAAGACTCAAGATCCGACTGCGAAGATAACCGGTCTGAGCATAGCAATATATACATATGATAAAAATAAGGAAAACCCCAAAGGAAACCCAAAGGGACACAAATACATAAAACCTATTCTCCAAACTCTCCCATAAGAGGAGTCATCACAGTTTGTATTATTTAATGGAGATAAAAGTATCTAAGCAGAACATATAAACCAAAACATAGCCCCGAGAACAAAGGATCTTCGCAAATCTAGAAGTCTCCAGCATGCATCAGCGGGACACCTCACGTCCTGTATCTGAAAACCACAAAATCCGCATGGGTGAGAACCAGAGGTCCCCAGCATGGTAACAGCTTCCACATATATAATACATAATAATGGAGGAAAACTGAAGGCAATCCTAGAACTTCCTCCA
>NW_026265143.1:18058-19009 GCF_000817695.3 Arachis duranensis | reverse complement strand
ATAGCCATAATCATGGCTCCACCGTAACACGGCAATAATCTAGCCATCCGGCTCATGGTTAAATCCATAACCAGCCAATATCCATAGCATACCCAGCTATTCCGGCTCACGGTTCAATCCAGAACCAGCCAATTCATAAACAATTACGGCCCTTCGGCCATTGGCATAACAAGCACTTCCACCAACATCCTCCACATCTCACATAATCATCAATGATCCTCATTGATTATTCTTTTTCCCTTGCTTCACTCGCAAGTTGCCACATTCACTAGCCTTTCTTCTCATAGCTAGACATATCATAATGATTTAAGATATAAGTGGTGAGATCGGAGGCTTAGAAGTATGAGATTTGGCTTTTAAAACTCAAAAATCAACTTTGGGATGAAAACAGGTCCACGCGTATGCGCACTCCACGCGCACGCGTGGATGGCCTCAAAAACTCATCGACGCGCAAGCGTCATGCACGCTAACGCGTGGATTAAAAATTTGTCAATCGGCGCGTACGCGTCAACCACGCGTACGCGTGGGTGTTCTCGTGCCCCAGGCACAACATTGGCACAGTTCTGGCATAACTCTCTGGAAAATGGCTAGGCATTGGGTGCAGCACAATCGGCGTGCCCGCGCACATCACGCGCACGTGTGGATGGCGCTCTCTGGAAGATCGGCGCATACGCGCCAAGTGCGCCTACGCGCAAGGGGTTATTCTGCTAAAATTTTTCTAAGTTAAAAGCTGCAGAATTCACAGATTTAAACCCCAATCTTCCAACGGACATAACTTCCTCATTTTAAATCGTTTTTCACTCGTTCTTCGAACGGCGTTGACTTCCCGGATCCAATTTCATTTCTAAACAGATTTGACACAAAACGGAGATCCGTAGTCCAAGTTATGTCCCACCAAAGTATGCCCAAAAACCATGTTTTTCATAAAAACCACAAAGTGCCATTTTCAAA
>NW_026265143.1:8336-14021 GCF_000817695.3 Arachis duranensis | reverse complement strand
CTAGTTTAAATAAAACAATTTAATCATAAGATTTAAAAATCCAAAAATAAAAAATTTAGTTTTTGAAACTTTTAAATTTTTTAAAAATATTTTTTTATTTTTTTATTCGTTGGATAATGCTTACACCCTACCGTTGTCTTTTTTTCCTCCACTTGTTCAGAAATTAAGAATAAATTAATTTAAAAAATTTAAAATTTTATTTTTTTTATTTTTTGGATATTTTTGGAATTTTTCATTTTTCTACTTTTAAAAAAAATTATTTTTTAGTTTTAAAATAAAAAAAAATAAATTTACTGATTTTTTGTTTACTTGATATTGCTGGACTTTGTTTTATTATTTTAATTTAAATAAAAAAATTAATCTTATAATTTAAAAATTAAAAATTAAGAAATTTAGTTTTTTTGAAATTTTTATCTTTTTAAAAATATTTTTGTTATTTTTTTATTTACCGGATAATGCTACACACGACAGTTGACTAAATTAATTTTAAAAATCTAAAAATTTTCAATTTTTTTATTTTTTAGATATTGTTGAAATTTTTTATTTTTCTACTATTAGAAAAAAATTTATTTTTTGCTTTAAAAATTAAAAATTAATAATAAATTTACATATCTGTTGCTTACTGTATATTGTTAGACTTAGTTTCACTAGTTTCACTAGTCTTTTTCTTATGTTTTCAATTGATTTTATGCACTTTCTTGAGCCATAAGCAAGCCAATTGGGTAGAATTTTATGTTTCCTTTGATTCAATCAACCATAGATGAATTTATGTAATTTCATGAGATTTTGTGCTATAATTGTCATATATTATGAAAGAATAACAAACTCATGATCTTGAGCATAGCTTTGATGTGTTTGGTTGATTGATGATAGGTGAAAAGAGCTTTGAAGAAGGTTGAAGAAAGAAGAAAGGGCAAGGAGCAAGAGAGAACAAAAAGCTTGAGCAAAAGCTTGCCTCAAACTTTAGCTCAAACTTTTGGAAGAGTTGAATTCACCTGGATGGAGAAAAAGCTTGCGCCAACGTTTGCCTCAAGCTTTTTGGCAAACGTTGGCGCCACACATACACACCCTGGAGGAGAAAAGCTTGCGCCAACGTTTGCCTCAAGCTTTTCGGCAAAAGTTGGCGCCACACATTGATGACAAGTTATCTTAGCCTAGTTTCACTAGCCTTTTTCTTTTGTTTTCAATTGAATTATGCACTTTCTTGAGCCATAAGCAAGCCAATTGGGTAGATTTTCATGTTTCCTTTGATTTAATCAACCATAGATGAATTAATGCAATTTCATGAGGTTTTATGCTATAATTGTCACATATTATGAAAAGAATGAATATCTCATGATTTTGAGCATAGCTTTGATGTGGTTGGTTGATTAATGATAGGTGAAGAAAGCTTGGAGAAAAGTTGAAGCAAGAAGGAATGGCTAGGAGGAAGAGAGGACAAAAAGTTTGAGCAAAAGTTGGCCTCAAACTTTAGCTCAAACTTTTGGAATAAGTGAAAATGAACCAGGGAGCAAAAAGCTTGACCAAAAGTTTGCCTCAAACTTTTGCGTAAACTTTTGGGAGAAAAGCTTGAGCCAACGTTTGCCTCAAACTTTTTGGCAAACGTTGGCATCACAAATCAACACCCTGGAGAGCAAAAGTTTGCGCCAACATTTGCCTCAAACTTTTTGGCAAACGTTGGCGCCATCAACAACACACCCTGGAGAGCAAAAGTTTGCGCCAACGTTTGCCTCAAACTTTTTGGCAAACGTTGGCGCCATGAGTGTGCAAGGGGGAGCCAACGTTTGAGCAAAAGTTTGACCCCAAACTTTGGCCCAAACGTTGGTAGCAGATGGGTGACTGATATGAAAAGTTTGAGTAAAAGTTTGCCTCAAACTTTTACTCAAACTTTTACTCAAGCTTTCATGATTCCAAACCCGGTTCACTTTGGTTCTCTCCCCAACTCCAAGAGCAATCAACCAAGGCCTCTATCAACCCAATTCCATCAGAGCAAAGGCCCAATTCAAGGCTTGAAGACCAATTGAAGAAAGTGTATAAATAGCATAGGATTTAAGTTTTTAGGGAGCTTTCTTTTTCGGTGGGGAATTGAATGCACTTAGTAGAGAGCTCACTTTACATTTTTGCATTGTTGTTTTAATTCAAGAGAATTTGGGAGGAGAATTGATCTCTCTTCTTCCTTGTTCTTGCTTGAATAATCTTTACTTTTCTTGCTTCGGATCTTAGGTGGAGAATTGAAGAACTTCTGTTTCAATCTCACCTTGGGATCTTGTTTAATTTTACTGCACAATTAAATTTCCGTTTCGGTTAATTGCTTCTTCATCTACTTTCTCTGCAATCTTCATTTCCTTTGCAATTGTTCTTGGTGGATCTAGGAAGGCATTGAGATCTAGACTTGGTTATCTAGTCTCTTGGGTCCTGAGATCTGAATTCCAATTTTACATTCTCTGTTTAATGCTTTTCAATCTCATTTACATTTCTGTTTTTAGATCCGATTCAATCCAAGTTATCTTCTACTTCTCTATTTGTTGCAATTTACTTTTCCTTGTTTAATTTCTGCAAATCCAATTCCCAGTTCCCTTTATAATTCAAGCCATTTACATTTCTTGCAATTTAAGATTCTGCAATTTACATTTCTTGCATTCTAAGTTTCTGTCATTTAATTTCTTGTTCTTTAAGATTCAGCACTTTAAATTTCAGCTCTCTTTAATTTCATGCAATTTACCCATTCCCTTTACTTTCCATGCAATTTAAATTCTGTTAATCACAAATCTCTCAACCAAATCTGGATTCGCTTGACTAACCCAACCACTAAACAAAAATTGCTCAATCCTTCAATCCCTGTGGGATCGACCTCACTCCCATGAGTTATTATTATTTGATGCGACCCGGTGCACTTGCCGGTGAGTTTTGAGTCGGATTGTTTTCCGCACATCAAGTTTTTGGCGCCGTTGCCGGGGATTGATTAGATTGACAATGATTAAGTGAGGTAGTGATCTAGATCAAGTACTTTTTCTTTATT
Organism: Arachis duranensis; assembly: GCF_000817695.3. Taxonomy (NCBI): domain Eukaryota; kingdom Viridiplantae; phylum Streptophyta; class Magnoliopsida; order Fabales; family Fabaceae; genus Arachis; species Arachis duranensis. Next base: position 11,002 of record NW_026265143.1, on the reverse strand, counting down.
TTTCTCTAATTTTGACTAACCCACTAACTGTTTGAATTTTTGCCTAAACTAACACTAACTTTGCTCTCTTAGTAGAGTACATTGTTTTTTTTTATTCTGTGTCCGTTTCTTGTTGTTCTGTACAATAAAAGCAATTTTCTTCTGATTTTCTCTCAAAGCCTATTAACTGTTTGACACATTGTGTCAATCAAGAACCAAGAAACCGTACTTAGAAGACTCGAAAGGCAGATGGAACAACTGGTTCAGAGCTGTGCTGAACTGAGTGAGAGGAAGGGAACTTTGAACCCAAAGAGCCATGAGAAGGAGGCTGGTTTGAAGGAAAAGAAAGCCTTGGAGGAAAGTAAGAAGTCTCAACTTCCATGATCAGAGGGTGGAGAATGTCAAGCTAGTGACAATAAAGAAGCGCTTGTTGGGAGGCAACCCAATCGGAGGTAACTTTCTTTTCATATCTATTTCAATAAAAAGGTTAATTAGTTTTATCTATATTGCAAGAAGCTAAGTTTGGTGTTGCACACCAAAACAATCTAAGGGAGAATGAAGGATTCTAAGTTTGGTGTTCCACCAAAATTCCATCATACAATATATTCTCACCTTCTGCATAATGCTAGCTTTAAGCATTTAGACAAACTAATTAACTATTCTGCTGTTTTCAGTTTTGTTGCTTTTGAAAAAAAAAAGAGAAAAAGAGTTTCACACATGGTTAATCTGATGCATGAGAACCATTGGCAAGGTACTAAGTTTGGTGTTCCCACACCAAAGTAAGTTCAAAGGCCCACAAAATAAATCATGCATGCTAACCATTTTTCAAGTGCTTGGGGAACAAGCAACTTTCAATATCACTGCAGAGTACCATACAAACTTTTGGAAGGATTAAGCACCATCAACCAATGAGACAAAGAGGGATGCAAAGATCAACAATGGTGCTGAGAAGGAGTGAAGCAAGTAAATGCCAAAAGGTTGTATTGTTAAGTGATTGTCTTATATTTAAAACTGCTATGGTTGAAAGTAGTATTGTACCCCTGTTCAGTATAATTTCCTTGTAGTTCAATAACTAAGATGTTTGGTATATCATAGCAGCATACACTTAAAAATTTGCTTGCACTCAAGGATTGGAAAAATATAAATAGAAAACATTTCTTTGAAGAGAAGGATTGAGGAATCAAAAATTCATTTTGGGGCAAGCAAAAGATTAGGAGAAGTAGTGGTTCTAGTTATGTGATTATGTATTGAGGTTGCATGCTTATGAAAACTTGCATGGGAGCTCATAGGCGGGATATAAAGTTCGAAGAAGTATTGTGGAGATTCTCAAACATTTATTGATCCAAGAAGCAGCAAACAAAACAAAAGAAAATAAAGAAAATACAAAAACAAAAAGAACATGGCCCAAGGCTCTGAGCATCAATTACTAGGCAGAAAAGAAGAAAGAAACAAGAACTCAAAGAGTTATTATCCTAGTAAATGCTTGTGGTCGAATTGTGTCAAAGAGAGAGGCTTGAGTAAGTAAATCCTTAGGGGTGCTTTAACACCTAATACCTTAAAACCAACTGGTTTAGGAGTATTGATTGAAAGCTTATCTAAAGAGCCGCTTTGAAACATGACACTTAGAGTCAAAGCCAAAACACAAGAATCATAAGCTGCTTCAAGGTGATTACCTATAGAGAGATCTCCATAATATCATTTGGATGAAAGTCCCAAGACCTAAGACTCCCAAGATGTAGGGACTAGTGAGCACTGAAGCCCTTGCATGAGCATATGATTTAGAGTTCACCCCATTCTCACTTAATCACTTCACTCACAGGACCTGGCAAGTTATTCTTCAATCCGTCTTAATTGAAAGAACTTTCTTCTCAATAAATCCTTTCTTGCTTGGGGACAAGCAAGTTTTAAGTTTGGTGTTGTGATGACAAGTTATCTTAGCCTAGTTTCACTAGCCTTTTTCTTTTGTTTTCAATTGAATTATGCACTTTCTTGAGCCATAAGCAAGCCAATTGGGTAGATTTTCATGTTTCCTTTTATTTAATCAACCATGTATGAATTAATGCAATTTCATGAGGTTTTATGCTATAATTGTCACATATTATGAAAGAATGAATATCTCATGATTTTGAGCATAGCTTTGATGTGTTTGGTTGATTAATGATAGGTGAAGAAGGCTTGGAGAAAGGTTGAAGCAAGAAGGAATGGCTAGGAGGAAGAGAGGATAAAAAGTTTGAGCAAAAGTTTGCCTCAAACTTTTGCGTAAACTTTTGGGAGAAAAGCTTGAGCCAACGTTTGCCTCAAACTTTTTGGCAAACGTTGGCGCCATCAACAGCACACCCTGGAGAGCAAAAGTTTGCGCCAACGTTTGCCTCAAACTTTTTGGCAAACGTTGGCGCCATGAGTGTGCAAGGGGGAGCCAACGTTTGAGCAAAAGTTTGACCCCAAACGTTGGTAGCAGCAAGGATGGGTGACTGATATGAAAAGTTTGAGTAAAAGTTTGCCTCAAACTTTTACTCAAACTTTTACTCAAGCTTTCATGATTCCAAACCCGGTTCACTTTGGTTCTCACACCAACTCCAAGAGCAATCAACCAAGGCCTCTATCAACCCAATTCCATCAAGAGCAAAGGCCCAATTCAAGGCTTGAAGACCAATTGAAGAAAGTGTATAAATAGCATAGGATTTAAG
>NW_026265143.1:4517-8276 GCF_000817695.3 Arachis duranensis | reverse complement strand
CAATCTTCATTTCCTTTGCAATTGTTCTTGGTGGATCTAGGAAGGCATTGAGATCTAGACTTGGTTATCTAGTCTCTTGGGTCCTGAGATCTGAATTCCAATTTTACATTCTCTGTTTAATGCTTTTCAATCTCATTTACATTTCTGTTTTTAGATCCGATTCAATCCAAGTTATCTTCTACTTCTCTATTTGTTGCAATTTACTTTTCCTTGTTTAATTTCTGCAAATCCAATTCCCAGTTCCCTTTATAATTCAAGCCATTTAAATTTCTTGCAATTTAAGATTCTGCAATTTACATTTCTTGCATTCTAAGTTTCTGTCATTTAATTTCTTGTTCTTTAAGATTCAGCACTTTAAATTTCAGCTCTCTTTAATTTCATGCAATTTACCCATTCCCTTTACTTTCCATGCAATTTAAATTCTGTTAATCACAAATCTCTCAACCAAATCTGGATTCACTTGACTAACCCAACCACTAAACAAAAATTGCTTAATCCTTCAATCCCTGTGGGATCGACCTCACTCCCGTGAGTTATTATTATTTGATGCGACCCGGTGCACTTGCCGGTGAGTTTTGTGTCGGATTGTTTTCCGCACATCACAGAAGGAAAAGAAGAGAACATGGCCCAAGGCTCTGAGCATCAATTACTAGGCAGAAAAGAAGGAAAGAAAAAAGAACTCAAAGAGTTATTATCCTAGTAAATGCTTGTGGTCGAATTGTGTCAAAGAGAGAGGCTTGAGTAAGTAAATCCTTAGGGGTGCTTTAACACCTAATACCTTAAAACCAACTGGTTTAGGAGTATTGATTGAAAGCTTATCTAAAGAGCCACTTTGAGACATGACACTTAGAGTCAAGGCCAAAGCACATAAACTATAAGCTGCTTCAAGGTGATTACCTATAGAGAGATCTCCATAATATCATTTGGATGAAAGTCCCAAGTCCTAAGACTTCCAAGATGTAGGGACTAGTAAGCACTGAAGCCCCTGCATGAGCATATAATTTAGAGTTCACCCCACTGTCACTTAATCACTTCACTCACAGAGCATTACAAGTTATTCTTCAATCCATCCTAATTGAAAGAACCTTTGAACATAATTCTTTTCTTGCTTGGGGACAAGCAAGTTTTAAGTTTGGTGTTGTGATGACGAGTCATCTTAGCCTAGTTTCACTAGTCTTTTTCTTATGTTTTCAATTGATTTTATGCACTTTCTTGAGCCATAAGCAAGCCAATTGGGTAGAATTTTATGTTTCTTTTGATTCAATCAACCATGGATGAATTTATGTAATTTCATGAGATTTTGTGCTATAATTGTCATATATTATGAAAGAATAACAAACTCATGATCTTGAGCATAGCTTTGATGTGTTTGGTTGATTGATGATAGGTGAAAAGAGCTTTGAAGAAGGTTGAAGAAAGAAGAAAGGGCAAGGAGCAAGAGAGAACGAAAAGCTTGAGCAAAAGCTTGCCTCAAACTTTAGCTCAAACTTTTAGGAAGAATTGAATTCACCCTGGAGGCAAAAAGTTTGCGCCAACGTTTGCCTCAAGCTTTTTGGCAAACGTTGGCGCCACACATACACACCCTAGAGGAGAAAAGCTTGCGCCAACGTTTGCCTCAAGCTTTTCGGCAAACGTTGGCGCCACACATGCACACAAGGGGATCCACGTTTGGCTTAAAGTTTGACCTCAAACTTTAGCTCAAACGTGGATAGCAGCAAAAGGGGGTGGCTGATATGAAAAGCTTGAGCCAAAGTTTGCCTCAAACTTTGACTCAAGCTTTTGTGCTTTATGTCCCGGTTCAAAATGGGTTTCTCTCCAACTCCAAGTGCAATCAACAGATGCCTTTTTCAACCCAAGTCCATCAAGAGCAAAGGCCCAATTCAAGGCTTGAAGATCATTTGAAGAGAGTGTATAAATAGCTTAGAATTAAGTTTTCGGAGAGCTTCCTTGGAGAATTCTTAGAACACTTACAGAGAGAGCTCACCTTTACATTTTTTGGTTGCGGTTTTTAGAATTCAAGAGAATTAGGAAGGAGAATTGATCTCTCTTCTTCCTTGTTCTTGCTCAGCACTCTTTACTTTTCTTGCTTTGGATCTTGGGTGGAGAATTGAAGAACTTCTGTTTCAATCTCACCTTGAGATCTTGTTTAATTTTCTGCATAATTAAATTTCCATTTCTGTTAATTGCTTCTTCTTCTACTTTCTCTGCAATTTACTTTTCTTCATTTCCTCTGCAATTGTTCTTGCTGGATCTAGGAAGGCTGTGAGATCTAGACTTGGCTATCTAGTCTCTTGAGTCCTGAGATCTACAGTTTTTAATTTCAATTTCCTTGTTTCGTTGTTACACCAAGCTTATTTTCATTTTCATTTAGGATCCGGTTTAATTGCATCCATTTCTGTTTATTGAAATTTTATTTTTCTTTGTTTAATTTCTGCATATCGAATTCCCAATTCTCTTTACAATTCAAGCCATTTACATTTCTTGCACTTTAAGATTCTGCAATTTACATTTCTTGCAATCTAAGTTTCTGCAATTTATATTACTTGCACTTTAAGATTCAGCCTCTTTAATTTCTCTGCACTTTAAATTCTTGTCTATTATCCCTCTCCCTTTTAATTTTACTGCAATTTAGTTTCTGCAAATTACAAACCACTCAACCAAGATTTGATTCGCTTGACTAAATCAACCACTAAACTAAAATTGCTCAATCCTTCAATCCCTGTGGGATCAACCTCACTCCCGTGAGTTTTATTACTTGATGCGACCCGGTACACTTGCCGGTGAGTTTTGTGTTGGATCGTTTTCCACACATCAAAAGTTTATTCTTATAATTTAAAAACTCAAAAATAAAAAATTTATTTTTTTGAAATTTTTATTTTTTAAAAGTATTTTTTTATTCACCGAATAATGCTACACCCGGACAGTTGACTTTTTTTTCGCTGCACTTGTTCGAAAATTAAGAATAAAGTAATTAAAAAATATTAAATTTTCAAAATTTTTTTTATTTTTTGGATATTATTGGAATTTTTTATTTTCACTACCAGAAAAAAATTATTTTTTTATTTTAAAAATTAAAAAAATAATAAATTTATAGATCTGTTGTTTACTAGATATTGCTTGACTTTATTTTATTTTTCTAGTTTAAATAAAACAATTTAATCATAAGATTTAAAAATCCAAAAATAAAAAATTTAGTTTTGAAATTTTTAAATTTTTTAAAAATATTTTTTTATTTTTTTATTCGCTGGATAACATATTACATGTATACAAATCTTTTTTTCCTCCACTTGTTAACAAATTAAGAATAAATTAATTTAAAAAATTTAAAATTTTTAAATTTTTTTATTTTTTGGATATTTTCTGGAATTTTTCATTTTTCTACTATTATAAAAAATTTATTTTTTAGTCTTAAAATTAAGAAAAATAATAAAGTTACTGATTTTTTGTTTACTTGATATTGCTGGACTTTATTATATTATTTTAATTTAAATAAAAAATTTAATCTTATAATTTAAAAATTAAAAATTAAGAAATTTAGTTTTTTTGAAATTTTTATTTTTTTAAAAATGTTTTTGTTATTTTTTTATTTACCGGATAATGCTACACCCGACAGTTGACTAAATTAATTTTAAAAATCTAAAAATTTTCATTTTTTTTATTTTTTAGATATTGTTGAAATTTTTTATTTTTCTACTATTAGAAAAAAATTTATTTTTTGCTTTAAAAATTAAAAATTAATAATAAATTTACATATCTGTT
>NW_026265143.1:0-3520 GCF_000817695.3 Arachis duranensis | reverse complement strand
TACTGGATATTGTTAGACTTTATTTTATTTTTCTAATTTAAATAAAAAAGTTTATTCATATAATTTAAAAATTCAAAATAAAAAATTTTTTTTTCAAATTTTTATTTTTTAAAAGTATTTTTTTTATTCACCGAATAATGCTACACCCGGAGAGTTGACTTTTTTTTCGCTGCACTTGTCCAAAAATTGAGAATAAAGTAATTAAAAATATTAAATTTTCAATTTTTTTATTTTTTGGATATTATTGGAATTTTTTATTTTTACTACTAGAAAAAAATTATTTTTTTAGTTTAAAAATTAAAAAAAATAAATTTATAGATCTGTTGTTTACTAGATATTGCTTACTTTATTTTATTTTCCTAGTTTAAATAAAACAATTTAATCATAAGATTTAAAAATCCAAAAATAAAAAATTTAGTTTTTAAAACTTTTAAATTTTTTAAAAATATTTTTTTATTTTTTTATTCGCTGGATAATGCTTACACCCTACCGTTGTCTTTTTTTCCTCTACTTGTTAAAAATTAAGAATAAATTAATTTAAAAAATTTAAAATTTTTAAATTTTTTTATTTTTTGGATATTTTATGGAGTTTTTCATTTTTCTACTATTATAAAAAATTTATTTTTTAGTTTTAAAATTAAGAAAAATAATAAAGTTACTGATTTTTTGTTTACTTGATATTGTTGGACTTTATTTTATTTTTTTAATTTAAATAAAAAAATTTAATCTTATAATTTAAAAATTCAAAATTAAGAAATTTAGTTTTTTTAAAATTTTTATTTTTTCAAAAATATTTTTGTTATTTTTTATTTACCGGAGAATGCTACACCGGACAGTTAACTAAATTAATTTTAAAAATCTAAAAATTTTCACTTTTTTATTTTTTAGATATTCTTGGAATTTTTTATTTTTCTACTATTAAAAAAAATTTATTTTTTGCTTTAAAAATTAAAAATTAATAATAAATTTACATATCTGTTCCTTACTGGATATTGTTAGACTTTATTTTATTTTTCTAATTTAAATAAAAAAGTTTATTCTTATAATTTAAAAACTCAAAAATAAAAAATTTATTTTTTTTCAAATTTTTATTTTTTAAAAGTATTTTTTTTATTCACCGAATAATACTACACCCGGACAGTTGACTTTTTTTTCGCTGCACTTGTTCAAAATTTAAGAATAAAGTAATTAAAAAATATTAAATTTTCAATTTTTTTATTTTTTGGATATTATTGGAATTTTTTATTTTTTACTACTAGAAAAAAATTATTTTTTTAGTTTAAAAATTAAAAAAAATAAATTTATAGATCTGTTGTTTACTAGATATTGCTTACTTTATTTTATTTTCCTAGTTTAAATAAAACAATTTAATCATAAGATTTAAAAATCCAAAAATAAAAAATTTAGTTTTTGAAACTTTTAAATTTTTTAAAAATATTTTTTTATTTTTTTATTCGCTGGATAATGCTTACACTCTACCGTTGTCTTTTTTTCCTCCACTTGTTAAAAATTAAGAATAAATTAATTTAAAAAATTTAAAATTTTTAAATTTTTTTACTTTTTGGATATTTTATGGAGTTTTTCATTTTTCTACTATTATAAAAAATTTATTTTTTAGTTTTAAAATTAAGAAAAATAATAAAGTTACTGATTTTTTGTTTACTTGATATTGCTGGACTTTATTATATTATTTTAATTTAAATAAAAAATTTAATCTTATAATTTAAAAATTAAAAATTAAGAAATTTAGTTTTTTTGAAATTTTTATTTTTTTAAAAATGTTTTTGTTATTTTTTTATTTACCGGATAATGCTACACCCGACAGTTGACATAATTAATTTAAAAAATCTAAAAATTTTCAAATTTTTTATTTTTTAGATATTGTTGGAATTTTTTATTTTTCTACTATTAGAAAAAAATTTATTTTTTGCTTTAAAAATTAAAAATTAATAACAAATTTACATATCTGTTCCTTACTGGATATTGTTAGACTTTATTTTATTTTTCTAATTTAAATAAAAAAGTTTATTCTTATAATTTAAAAACTCAAAAATAAAAAATTTATTTTTTTCAAATTTTTATCTTTTAAAAGTATTTTTTTTATTCACCGAAAAATGCTACACCCGGAGAGTTGACTTTTTTTTCGCTGCACCTGTCCAAAAATTGAGAATAAAGTAATTAAAAATAATAAATTTTCAATTTTTATTTTCTGGATATTATTGGAATTTTTTATTTTTTACTACTAGAAAAAAATTATTTTTTTAGTTTAAAAATTAAAAAAAAAAATTTTTAGATCTGTTGTTTACTAGATATTGCTTACTTTATTTTATTTTCCTAGTTTAAATAAAACAATTTAATCATAAGATTTAAAAATCCAAAAATAAAAAATTTAGTTTTTGAAACAATTTAATCATAAGATTAAAAATCCAAAAATAAAAAATTTAGTTTTTGAAACTTTTAAATTTTTTAAAAATATTTTTTTATTTTTTTTATTCGCTGGATAATGCTTACACCCTACCGTTGTCTTTTTTTTCTCCACTTGTTAACAAATTAAGAATAAATTAATTTAAAAAATTTAAAATTTTTAAATTTTTTTATTTTTTGGATATTTTTTGGAATTTTTAATTTTTCTACTATAATAAAAAATTTATTTTTTAGTTTTAAAATTAAGAAAAGTAATAAAGTTACTAATTTTTTGTTTACTTGATATTGCTGGACTTTATTTTATTATTTTAATTTAAATAAAAAAATTAATCTTATAATTTAAAAATTGAAAATTAAGAAATTTAGTTTTTTTTAAAATTTTATTTTTTTAAAAATATTTTTGTTATTTTTTTTATTTACCGGATAATGCTACACCCGACAGTTGACTAAATTAATTTTAAAAATCTAAAAATTTTCAATTTTTTATTTTTTAGATATTGTTGGAATTTTTTATTTTTCTACTATTAGAAAAAAAATTTTTGCTTTTAAAATTAAAAATTAATAATAAATTTACATATTTGTTGCTTACTGGATATTATTAGACTTTATTTTATTTTTCTAATTTAAATAAAAAAGTTTATTCTTATAATTTAAAAACTCAAAAATAAAAAATTTATTTTTTTCAAATGTTTATTTTTTAAAGGTATTTTTTTTATTCACCGAATAATGTTACACCCGGAGAGTTGACTTTTTTTTCGCTGCACTTGTCCAAAAATTGAGAATAAAGTAATTAAAAATATTAAATTTTCAATTTTTTATTTTCTGGATATTATTGGAATTTTTTATTTTTTACTACTAGAAAAAAATTGTTTTTGGATATTTTTGGAATTTTTTATTTTTTTACAATTAGAAAAAATATTTTTTTAGTTTAAAAATTAAAAAAACAATAAATTTATAGATCTGTTGTTTACTAGATATTGCTTGACTTTATTTTATTTTTCTTGTTTAAATAAAGCAATTTAATCATAAGATTTAAAAATCCAAAAATAAAAAATTTAGTTTTTGAAACTTTTAAATTTTTTAAAAATATTTTTTT
>NW_026265142.1:31218-31710 GCF_000817695.3 Arachis duranensis | reverse complement strand
TCTAAGAGATACGCATTCAAGCTCTGTTGCATGTAGAACGGAAGTGGTTGTCAATCACGCACGTTCATAAGTGAGAATAATGATGAGGGTAATTTGACTCATCACATTCATCATGTTCTTGGGTACGAATGAATATCTTGGAATAAGAATAAGAGAGATTTGAATAAAAGAAAATAGAACTTCATTAATACTTGAGGTACAGCAGAGCTCCACACCCTTAATCTATGGTGTGCAGAAACTCCACCGTTGAAAACACATAAGCAAGGAGTTCAGGCATGGCCGAATGGCCAGCCCTCTCTAACGTGATCAATGATCCCCTAAGATGAAGAGTAAAACAAAACTGAGATCAAAGATGAGATCAAAGATGTCTAATACAATAGATAAATGTCCTATATATACTAGACTAGCTACTAGGGTTTACATGAGTAAGTAATTGATGCATAAATCCACTTCCGGGGCCCACTTGGTGTATGCTTGGGCTGAGCTTGATCA
>NW_026265142.1:29926-30663 GCF_000817695.3 Arachis duranensis | reverse complement strand
TTCAACAAGTCGGAATCTTGATGGTTCAAGAGTTCTATGCCAATGCATGGATCACCAAGAACCATGATCAAAGTGTGAACCCGGATCCAAAGAATTATCTTACTATGGTTCGGGGGAAATACTTGGATTTTAGTCCGGAAAGTGTAAGGTTGGCATTCAATTTGCCCATGATGCAAGGAGATGAACACCCTTACACTAGAAGGGTCAACTTTGATCAAAGGTTGGACCAAGTCCTCACAATCATATGTGAAGAGGGCGCCCAATGGAAGAGAGATTCAAGAGGGAAGCCGGTTCAATTGAGAAGGCATGACCTCAAACCCGTGGCTAGAGGATGGTTGGAGTTTATCCAACGCTCAATCATTCCCACTAGCAACCGGTCCGAAGTTACCATAGACCGGGCTATCATGATTCATAGCATCATGATTGGAGAAGGAATAGAAGTTCGTGAGGTTATAGCTCAAGAGCTCTATAAGGTGGCGGACAAGTCCTCTACCTTGGCAAGGTTAGCCTTCCCTCATCTCATTTGTCACCTCTGTTATCTATGTTTGTGTCTTGTGATCATTAGTGTCTTAGTGTCTATGCCTTAAAGTTATGAATGTCCTATGAATCCATCACCTCTCTTAAATAAAAACGTGCTTAATTGAAAAAGAAAAATAATTGCATGAATTTTGAATTTTATAACAGTTTAATTATTTTGATGTGGTGGCATTACTTTTGTCTTCTGAATGTATGCTTAA
>NW_026265142.1:21282-28329 GCF_000817695.3 Arachis duranensis | reverse complement strand
GTGAAACCCTTGCATAAGCTTGCCATGGAAAGGAGTAAGAAGGATTGGATGAAGACAGTAGGAAAGCAGAGAGACGGAAGGGAAGGCATCTTCATGCGCTTATCTGAAGTTCCTACCAATGAATTACATAAGTACCTCTATCTTTATCTTTATGTTTTATTCGCATATCACCATACCCATTTGAGTTTGCCTGACTAAGATTTACAAGGTGACCATAGCTTGCTTCATACCAACAATCTCTGTGGGATCGACCCTTACTCGCGTAAGGTTTATTACTTGGACGACCCAGTACACTTGCTGGTTAGTTGTGCGAAGTTGTGTTTATGCCATGGTATTGAACACCAAGTTTTTGGATTCATTACCGGGGATTATTTGAGTTGTGAAAAGTATTGATCACAATTTCGTGCACCACTTGCCCTTAAAGAAGACCACGAATAATGTCATCCATTAGAGATTGAGGTGGATATGAGGGTTCATTACTTGGGAGGAAGGGTTCATGATAAGAGGGTGGTTCCTCACTCTCCATCTTTCCCACTTGTTGCACTACACACTTCAGTTCCTTGTTCTCAAATTGAGATTCTTTAGCCATGAGAGCTTCGGGTGCCATTCGGCTTACCGCTCAGTCCAATTGACGAAGGGTTGCTTGAAATTGATCCACTGCTTCCTTGAGACGATCCCTTGACTCTTGTTCTGCTTGGATATCATAGGTAGGACCATAAGGCTCTTGGATTGATGGATATGGATGCGGTGTATATAGAGATGGTGGTTTTTGGGAGTAATTGGGTTGGAATTGGGGTGGATCTATGTATGGTTCATTTGGCTCATAGTGTGGTTGGTATAGTGGATAAGGGTTAGGGTCATATGGGGTTGTTTGGTGGTAAGGAGCTTGTGAGTATGGTGGTTCAAAGCTATGTTGAGGAGGGGGTTCATAGGCGTATAGTGGTGGTTGTTGATAATCAAAAGAGCGCTCACCATAGCCATTATCTTGATATGCTTCTTGGAATGGCTCTTGGTTATAGTATGTTGGCGGAGGCTGTTGCCAAGAAGGTTGATCAAATCCCTGTGGCTCCTCCCACCTTTGATTCTCCCATCCTTGATGCATGTTCTTATTGTAATCTCCTCTTCCTGCAACATGATTATAACCAAACTCACAGTAGTAAGAGAAAAATAAAAACAAAACTAATAAAAATAAGCAACAAAGTCCTAAAACTAAAAACTATCAAACAAGCAAAAAAAAAGTAAATATTTACAATAACCAATAATAAGGCACACGTTTGTAATTCCCCGACAACGGCGCGCCATTTGACGATCGGACTTCTGCTAGTAAAGAAATTCACAAAAATAATCGCGTTGTAAGTATAGTTTCTAAACCAACAGAGAATCCTTTCGTACAAAAGTTTTGTTTCTCACTTAAGCAAACCCAATAAAAATAAATAACCGAAGTATTCAAACCTCGGGTCATCTTCTCAAGGAATTGCAGGGAAGTATGATTTATTATTGGTTATGAAAAAATATATATTTTATTTTGGGTTTTTGAAATAAGGAACAAGTAATTTAAATGACAAGAAAAATAAATTAATAATTAAGAAAAATCTTGGCAAGGTATGAAAATTAGAAGTCCTATCTTAGTTATCTTTATCAATTGTGATGAGAATTGCTCGTTGCTCCCACTTAATCAACCTCTAACTATGAAGGTAAGTCAAGTGGATAAATCAATATGAATCCTCAAGTCCTAGTCAATTCCCAAAGAAAGACTAGAGTTAGTGGAATTCAAGTCAATTAGCAACTTCCAATTATCAATCAACAAAAGAGTTTGATAACTCAAGAGTCTCTAATTACTCAACCAAAGCCAAGAATATAGAAAGCTAAATAAAAATCATATATCTAAAATACCTCGAATTATATTAAATAGAAAGTTAGATTGAACATAGAAATCCATAAACCAAATTGGCAACATCAAGTAATCAACTAAAGCAATAGAATAAATAAAAGTAGAAGAAAACATAAAGTAAAGTAAAGGAATATTAAACCTGGATTTGAAAAGACGAAGAAATCCTAATCCTAAAACTTAAGAGAGAGGAGAGAGCCTCTCTCTCTCTAGAAAAACTACATCTAAAACTAAAATTGTGAATTATGAATGTTTTGTTCTTATTGTATGAATGGATGGATTCCCCCACTTTATAGCCTCTAATCTGTGTTTTCTAGGCAAAAAACTAGGTCAAAAATAGCCCAGAAATCGGCCTCAGTGATTTTTGGTACGTACAGGTCGCTGCAAAGTCACGTGGAAGTGTCGTCCACGCGTTCGCGCGGATTGCATTTTTTCCAAGTCACGCGTTCGCGTGATTCACACGTGCGCGTCATCTATCTTCAAGGCAGCTATGAAAAACTATATATCATTGCAAAGCCGCGGATGTTAGCTTTCCAACGCAACTGAAACCGCATCATTTGGACATCTGTAGCTCAAGTTATGGTCGATTTAGTACCAAGAGGTCAGGCTGGAGAGCTTTAGCAGTTCCTTCAGTTTCTTGTATTCCTTCCACTTTTGCATGCTTCCTTTCCATCTTCTAAGCCATTCCTACCTTGTAATCTCTGAAAATACTTAACGTACATATCACAGCATCGAATGGTAATAAGAGATGATTAAAATACACAAATTAAGACTCTAGGAAGCAAGTGTTCAACCATAGATCAAGACTAGGAAGGAGTTGTAAAGCCATGCAAATCATATGAATAAGTGGGTAAAGAGTTGATAAAAACCACTCAATTGAGCATAAGATAAAACATGAAATAGTGGTTTATCACTTGTATTGAGAGGAATTAGGAGTTTGAGACCATTTATTAGCTGAGATTTAGTTTCGGATTATCCTGTTTGGGTTTAGAAAGGAATCTAGGCTTGAACTTTAGGTTGATTGGAGTATAGAATTGCCTAATGGGTTTGGGTAGTTTTAGATTATCTCTATTTAGAACTGTTACCCTACTGAGAACCCAAAAGGATGATGTTCCCACCCGTGTTGGGAATCCTTTATTTATCATATGCAGGGCGTGAAATTCCTCAATGAACGTGTTGATTTCTCTTTGGGAAGCGAAGATTTACTTTTGGAACTTGTACATTTTTCATTTAGCTGTATTTGTTCTCCAATTCTATATTTTAAGTTCCATATCCCTCTTAGAGGCTGATTATGGAGAAACAGGATTTACATTTACACTTTTGTTGTACTTTTGGGGCTGTGTGTGTGTGTGTGTGTGTGTGTATGTGTATTCTGGCTAGCCTTGACTTCGCAGGTTGAGACTAGAGCTTTACATGTATCTCTTTTAAAACCTATGTTATATACAAATTATATCTCTTTCATCTTTGTTTGGTGACACTTCTTTTTTGAACATATTCATGAGCGATGCTATATTTTCATTTTGTTTACCTTTGTTTTCATGGCTCTTAGTTAAATTATCCTTTATATCTATATACTTATTTTGTTTTTAGAGGTTGTAGCGCCTCACCACCTCTATTTTACGATTTACGAGTAAAGTTTTGTGTGATAGGGTGTTACAGGTATGTGTCACTGAAATGTCTGAAGAAAGCAATAAAAAAAGAAAAGTCCACCCATATGCAAAAAGAATAGGACAGAGAGTCCGATAGCCTCACTCAATATTATTTTAGCATGATGTAAGTACTTAGGTCATATAGCACCAATAATATAGACGATGAAATTAATGAAAAATGACATAGGCAATGACGTCCTAAGATTAATAATAGATGGGTAAGGATGAGATTTGTCAATTAGACCTAATTACTATAAATAAGCCCATAGTCAATATTTAAAGATATCAGAACAAAATAAAATAACAGGAGGCAGAGAGTACTCAAAAGTTTGGAGAATCATGGAGGAAGTTGTCGAGACAATTCTATAGTTTGAACCGAGAATTCCCTTAAAAATGATTTTGTAGTTTGAAACAAAAATTTTCTTAAAAATTATTCTGTAGTTTGAACCAAGAATTTCCTTAAAAGAATTTTCCTTATAGAAATAATAAAATAGAATCTCTCTACTGAAGATAAATAGTCATATTTATGAACTTTATGTAAGATATCTTTAAAGAATAAAAGAAGTTTTTAAAAAGATACTACTAAATTTTA
Organism: Arachis duranensis; assembly: GCF_000817695.3. Taxonomy (NCBI): domain Eukaryota; kingdom Viridiplantae; phylum Streptophyta; class Magnoliopsida; order Fabales; family Fabaceae; genus Arachis; species Arachis duranensis. Next base: position 24,200 of record NW_026265142.1, on the reverse strand, counting down.
TTTTTATTATTTTGAAGTTATATTTATGATATTATGAATTATCTTGAAAATCAAAATAGCATGTCATTATAAGATAATTGTATTAATTGACTATGAAAAAACAAGCAATTTTAACATTTGAATTTGATTTAAAAGGAAATGAAAAGTTTGATAAACAAAATTTGATGAAAGAATTATTTACACTACAAGAAATTACCGGAATAGCGACCGATTTAGCGACCGATTTGGGTGGTCACTAAAACCATGGTCGCTAATCATAAAATAGTGACCAACTTTGGTTGCTAAACGTTAGCGACCGATTTGTTAACAAGGCCACCCAACCTTCATCAAAGAGTATCGGTAGCTAAATCGGTCGCTGACGAAGGGAAAATTGTTGTGTCGGTAAAGATTTTCTCAATTGAAATCTCGTTGCAAGTATAGTTCTAAACCAACAAACAATTCCTCAATAAAAAATTTTGTTTGTCACACGTACAAACCCTAATAAAAACAAACCGAAGTATTTAATCCTCGGGTCGTCTCTCAAGGAATTGTAGGGAAGTATGTTTATTAATTCTGGAAAAGTATTTTTGGGGTTTTTAAATGTTGAAGAAGGAATGTAAATGACAAGAAAATAAACTAATAACTAAGTAAGCTTTTAGCAAGAAAGTAAATGAAACTTAAATGATAAAAAGGTCTTGGTAAGGGTTGATGGTTAAGGATCTCTATCCTTATTACTAACCACAATATGATAATTGCAAGGATCGATCCCATTAAGTAAACCTCGGGTCATCTCTCAAGGAATTGCAGGGAAGTGTACTCAATTATTGGTTACGGGTCGTGTGTTTTGGGGTTTTGAATAAAGGACAAGAAAAGTAAATGACAAGAAAGTAAATGAAACTAAAATGATAAAAAGATTTTGGTAAGGGTTGATGGTTAAGGATCTCTATCCTTATTACTAACCACAATATGATAATTGCAAGGATCGATCCCATTAAGTCATACTCTAACAAGTGAAGGAAAGTCAAATAAGCTTCATCAATCCTAGTCCATAAGTTCTAACAATTTCACTAATTGATTTAGTGAGAGCTAGTGTCAATGGATCCCAATTATCAATCACTTGGACATTAGTAACTCAAGGGTCCCTAAGTTACCTTTCCAAGCTAAGAACATAAAGATCTACTCTAACATCCTTCCAAGCATTTTGTCAAATACTTAGAAGGCATAAAAGGGAAAAGCATAGTAAAATGCAAGAATTAATAAAATCTACTACTACTCAATACAAGTAATCAACACTAACAATTAAAGAAAGAAAAATTAACATGAAATACCTCAAATTGCATTAAAGGAAATTGAAATTGACAAGAGTGTTCATAACATAAACATACCCAAAATGAGAAATCAACAAGAGGAGAAAGAAAAATCAAGGCACTACGACAAGGAATTGTAAAGAAAACAAGATAAAAATATGAAATTAAACCTAGATCTAAAAGAGATTAACCTAATCCTAACCTAATTCTAGAGAGAAGAGCGAGCTTCTCTCTCTAGAAAACTAACTAAAGGCTCATCCTAACTACACTAAGTGCTCCCCCCTTTGTCCAATTTTCAATTCTGCATGAAATAGTCTATGGAATCCATTGGAATTAGGCCTGGGAAGCTCAGAGATCGCCCTCAGCATTTTCACTTTAATGAAGTCACATGCGAGCATCGACGTGTACGCATGGGTCACACGTACGCGTCGTTGACATTTTACTATCCACGCGTACACGTAGTGCACGCATGTGCATCGATGAGTGTTCTCTAAATCCTTGCTTTTCCATGAGTTCTCTACTTTGCATGCTTTTCTCTTCACTCCTTTGATCCATTTCTAGCCCTTTCAACCTGAATTCACTAACAAACACATCAAGGTGTATAGTGGAATCAAAGGTGAATTTAAACTAGCAAATTAAAGGCCTAAAAAGCATGTTTTCACCCTTAAACATAATTCAAGGGAGAATTACAAAACCATGCTATCTTATTGAATAAATGTGAGAAAAGTTGACAAAACCCTCTAAATTCAACATAAGATAAATCCTAAAAATGGGGTTTATCAACCTCCCCACACTTAAACAATAGTATGTCCTCATGCTAAACCAAGAAAGAGATAAAGGGTATCATCATTTATTCAATGCAAATAAACTATATGCAACTATCTATGTGAATGCAATTACTTGGTCAAAACAAATTAACTTCCAAGAACACATATATATAAGCATAAGGGCTAAAGCAATAGAAATCAAATCAAACCCACAATTGTATTGAATTATCAAAAAGATTTGCAAACTTGTAAGAAAAGGAATGATCATGGTGAAAACATGTAATTGAGCAATTGAACCTTCACCGGATGTGTATCCGCTCTAGTCACTCAAGTGTTTGGGGTTGATTCACTCAATTCTCCCCTAATCATGCTTTCCAAGATTTGTTTTCATCTAACTATCAACAATTATTTCATGCATGCTGGTGCACGAAATTGCAATCACACTTTGCAGACCCGCACAACTAACCAGCAAGTGCACTGGGTCGTCCAAGTAATACCTTACGTGAGTAAGGGTCGATCCCACGGAGATTGTCGGCTTGAAGCAAACTATGGTTATCTTGTAAATCTTAGTCAGGATATCGATAATTATCAAGGTTGATTGTGAAAAGTAAAAGAGCATAAAATAAGTACTTGTTCTGCAGTAATGGGGAACAGGTTAAGGTTTTGGAGATGCTCCATCTTCTGAATCTCTGCTTTCCTACTGTCTTCTTCTTCAAGCACGCAAGGCTCCTTCCATGGCAAGCTGTATGCAAGGGTTTCACCGTTGTAAGTGGCTACCTCCCATCCTCTCAGTGGAAATGTTCAACGCACCTTGTCACGGCACGGCTATCCATCTGTCGGTTCTCAATCAGGCCGGAATAGAATC
>NW_026265142.1:20282-20989 GCF_000817695.3 Arachis duranensis | reverse complement strand
AATTGAATGAAAAACAGTAGTAATTGCATTAATCCATCAAGACACAGCAGAGCTCCTCACCCCCAACCATGGGGTTTAGAGACTCATGCCGTAGGAAGTACACAAAGAAACGTGTAAAGTGTCATGAGGTACAAATACAATGTCAAAAGATCCTATTAATAGTGAACTAGTAACCTAAGGTGTACAGAGATGAGTAAATGACTTAAAAATCCACTTCCGGGCCCACTTGGTGTGTGCTTGGGCTGAGCATTGAAGCATTTTCGTGTAGAGACTCGGGGTCCACTTGATGTGTGCTTGGGCTGAGCATTAAAGCTTTCATGTGTAGAGACTTTTCCTGGAGTTAAACGCCAGCTTTTGTGCCAGTTTGGGTGTTTAACTCCAATTTTCGTGCCAGTTCCGGCGTTAAACGCCGGAAATTCTGAAGCTGATTTGCAACGCCGGTTTGGGCCATCAAATCTCGGGCAAAGTATGGACTATTATACATTGCTGGAAAGCCCAGGATGTCTACTTTCCAACGCCGTTGAGAGCGCGCCAATTGGGCTTCTGTAGCTCGAGAAAATCCACTTCGAGTGCAGGGAAGTCAGAATCCAACAGCATCTGCAGTCCTTTTCAGTCTCTGAATCAGATTTTTGCTCAGAACCCTCAATTTCAGCCAGAAAATACCTGAAATCACAAAAAAATACACAAACTCATAGTAAAGTTCAGAA
>NW_026265142.1:19881-20163 GCF_000817695.3 Arachis duranensis | reverse complement strand
AAAGCATACTAAAAACAATGCCAAAAAGCGTATAAATTATCCGCTCATCACAACACCAAACTTAAATTGTTGCTTGTCCCCAAGCAACTAAAAATCAAAGTAGGATAAAAAGAAGAGAATATACTATAGACTTCAAAATATCAAGGAAACTTAGCTCCAATTAGATGAGCGGGACTAGTAGCTTTTTGCCTCCGAACAGTTTTGGCATCTCACTCTATCCCTTGAAGTTCAGAATGATTAGCATCTATAGGAACTCAGAACTCAGATAGTGTTATTGATTAT
>NW_026265142.1:17414-18439 GCF_000817695.3 Arachis duranensis | reverse complement strand
TTGGTTAAGAACTTCTCTTGATTCCAACGATTCTTTGGATTATTCTCTTTCTTTCCTCTTAAATTGGTTTGTTTTCCCTTAGGAGCCATGATCTTGATGAATCTTGGCTTAGTGATCACGGAAAAGCACACCAAACTTAGAGGTTTGCTTGTCCTCAAGCAAAAGAAAGGAAGGAGGAGAGAGAGGAGAAGAGCAAATTCGAATGGTGTGGGGGAATGGTGAGGCCGAACGTCTATATATAAGGGGGGGAAGAGGAGATTTCGAAAAATTAGAAGGAGATTTGAGAAGATGTGAAGAGATTTTGAGAGATTGGTGAGTTTTTGAACAAGATTTGGGATTGATTTGAGAGATTTGAAAAATGATTTTGATTTTTGAAGATTTGAAGGTGAATGATGAAAGGTTGAAATGTGTTTATGTAGAAAAGTATGGGTCAAAAAAGGAAAGTTTGAAAAAAAATTTGATTGGAAAGCAAAATCTTGGTCCCCCACCTTTCTAGCGTTAAACGCCCAGAATGGTATCCATTCTGGCGTTTAACACCCATTTGTTAGCCAATGTGGGCGTTTAACGCCCAGCCAGGTGCCCTGGCTGGCGTTAAATGCCAGGATTCCCTTTATCACTGGGCGTTTTGCTAAACGCTCAGGATGCTGCACACCTGGCGTTAAACGCCCAAAATGGCACCTTTACTGGCATTAAACGCCTAGAATGATGCCCATTCAATGCCCCTTACTGGCGTTTTTTCGCCAGTAAGCTCTGTTTCTCTGCTTTTTGCACCAAATCCTTCTGTAACTCTGTGAATTCCTTCATTTTTGATACTTGCCTCTGTAGAAACAAAACATATAACCTGGCTAGTAAGCTCTGTTTCTCTGCTTTTTGCACCAAATCCTTCTGTAACTCTGTGAATTTCCTTCATTTTTGATACTTGCCTCTGTAGAAACAAAACATAGAACCTGCTAATGACTGGGTTGCCTCCCAGCAAGCGCTTCTTTATTGTCTTTAGCTGGACCTTTACCGAGGATCATTCCAGC
>NW_026265142.1:16662-17226 GCF_000817695.3 Arachis duranensis | reverse complement strand
TTAAGTTTTCCTGGAAACAATCTGAGCCTAGAGTTGAAGAGCAGAACTTTTTTTCCTGGCTCAAAGACTCTGGATGACAACTTTTTGTCATGCCACTTCTTTGCCTTTTCCTTATAAATTTTTGCATTTTCAAAGGCATTGAGTCTGAATTCCTCTAGCTCATTTAGCTGGAGCAATCTTTTTTCACCAGCTAATTGAGCATCCATGTTTAGGAACCTGGTTGCCCAGTAGGCTTTATGTTCCAGTTCCACGGGCAGATGACAGGCCTTCCCATACACCAGTTGGTATGGAGAGGTTCCTATTGGAGTCTTGAATGCTGTTCTGTATGCCCACAGAGCATTATCCAAACTCTTTGCCCAATCCTTTCTTCGGGCTATCACAGTCCGTTCTAGGATTCTTTTTAGCTCTCTGTTAGAGACTTCAGCTTGCCCATTTGTCTGTGGATGATACGGAGTTACCACTTTGTGGCTAATTCCATATCTGACCATAGTAGAGTATAGCTGTCTATTGCAGAAATGAGTGCCCCCGTCACTGATTAGTACTCTGGGAACACCAAATCTGCTG
>NW_026265142.1:12795-13651 GCF_000817695.3 Arachis duranensis | reverse complement strand
CTGCAGGTTTATTCCTTACAGCAGTGGTTGAAGAAGCCTTTTTAGAGGGATTACTGTCAGCACTCTCAGGTGTCTGATCCTCTCTTGGCGTCTGAATGCCAGAATTGGGTGAAGATTGGGCATTTAACGCCAACTTCTCTCCCTTCTCTGGCGTTTGAACGCCAGAACTGGGCAGGGAATGGGCGTTTAACGCCAGCTTTTCCCCCTTTTCTGGCGTTTGAACGCCAAAAGTGTTCCTCTCTGGGCTCTTACTGTCCTCAGAGGGATTTTGAACAGTGGTTTGGTTATCCTCTGTCAATTGTTCCTCATTTGGCTTTTTGCTCTTTTGAGCAGTGTTATTCAATGTCTTCCCACTCCTCAGTTGAACTGCTTGACATTCTTCTGTTATCTGTTTAGATATTTGTTGTTTTGCTTGATTCAACTGCAGTTCTATATTCTTGTTAGCAACTTTAGTTTCGTGGAGCATCTCTTTAAATTCTGCTAACTGTTCTGTCATCAGGAGCAATTGTTGATTAAGCTCAATCATCTGTTCTTGAGGATTGGGATCAGTGGCTACTGCCATGACTTCCTCTTTTGGGGAGAACTCATTGCTAGAGTACAAATACTGATTTCTAGCAACAGTTTCTATAAGCTCTTGAGCCTCCTCAATTGTCTTCCTCATGTGTATAGATCCACCAGCTGAGTGGTCTAAAGACATCTGAGCTTTTTCTGTAAGCCCATAGTAGAAGATGTCTAACTGTACCCACTCTGAAAACATTTCAGAGGGGCATTTTCTTAGCATACCTCTATACCTCTCCCAGGAATTATAAAGGGATTCATTATCCTCTTGTTTAAAGCCTTGGATGTCCAGCCTTAA
>NW_026265142.1:12497-12669 GCF_000817695.3 Arachis duranensis | reverse complement strand
TGAAAATTAAAAGAAAATAAGATCAAAGCAAATTGAAAACTGAATCAATTAGTTAATTAAAAAGATTTTGAGATAAGCAATTAGAAAGATATGATTGAAAAAATTTTATGAAAAAGATTTGATTTTTGAAATGAGGAAAGAGAAAAACAACAAAATGACACCAAACTTAAAA
>NW_026265142.1:11825-12303 GCF_000817695.3 Arachis duranensis | reverse complement strand
GCATGCAATTGACACCAAACTTAAAATATGAAACTAAACTCAACTAAAAGACTCTAAACCAACGAAAATAAAACAGTCCTAATCTAAGCAACGAGATAAGCCGTCAGTTGTCCAAACTCGAACAATCCCCGGCAACGGCGCCAAAAACTTGGTGCACGAAATTGCAATCACACTTTGCAAACCCGCACAACTAACCAGCAAGTGCACTGGGTCGTCCAAGTAATACCTTACGTGAGTAAGGGTCGATCCCACGGAGATTGTCGGCTTGAAGCAAACTATAGTTATCTTGTAAATCTTAGTCAGGATATCGATAATTATCAAGGTTGATTGTGAAAAGTAAAAGAGCATAAAATAAGTACTTGTTCTGTAGTAATGGGGAACAGGTTGAGGTTTTGGAGATGCTCCATCTTCTGAATCTCTGCTTTCCTACTGTCTCCTTCTTCAAGCACGCAAGGCTCCTTCCATGGCAAGCTATATG
>NW_026265142.1:5909-11606 GCF_000817695.3 Arachis duranensis | reverse complement strand
TGTCACGGATCATCACATTCATCCGGATTAAGAACAAGTATTATCTTAGAATGGAAGCAGGCATGATTGAATGAGAAACAGTAGTAATTGCATTAATCCATCAAGACACAGCAGAGCTCCTCACCCCCAACCATGGGGTTTAGAGACTCATGCCGTGGAAAGTACACAAAGAAACGTGTAAAGTGTCATGAGGTACAGATACAATGTCAAAAGATCCTATTAATAGTGAACTAGTAACCTAGGGTATACAGAAATGAGTAAATGACGTAAAAATCCACTTCTGGGTCCACTTAGTGTGTGCTTGGGCTGAGCATTGAAGCTTTCCTTTGTAGAGACTTTTTCTGGAGTTAAACGCCAGCTTTCATGCCAGTTTGGGCGTTTAACTCCAAGTTTTATGCCAGTTCCAGCGTTAAACGCTGGAATTTCTGATGCTGATTTGCCACGCCGGTTTGGGACATCAAATCTCGGGCAAAGTATGGACTATTATACATTGCTGGAAAGCCCAGGATGTCTACTTTCCAACGCCGTTGAGAACGCGCCAATTGGGATTCTGTAGCTCCAGAAAATGCACTTCGAGTGCAGGGAGGTCAGAATCCAACAGCATCTGCAGTCCTTTTCAGTCTCTGAATCAGATTTTTGCTCAGGACCCTCAATTTCAGCCAGAAAATACCTGAAATCATAGAAAAACACACAAACTCATAGTAAAGTCCAGAAAAGTGAATTTTAACTAAAAACTAATAAAAATATACTAAAAACTAACTAAAATATACTAAAAACATACTAAAAACAATGCCAAAAAGCGTATAAATTATCCGCTCATCACATGCATACAATTATCATGAGGTCTTTCCATAAGGTTGTAGTGGGGCTAGGGTCAAGGTAGGGTTGTATATGGTCAAGTGGACTAGAATTTGAATCTTTGATTAACCTAAGCTTCCCACCTAACCTATATAACACCCTATACTATTCTAAGCGAACCCAACTACCCATAATCATCACTTTTTCACACACTCATGCATTTTCTTTTCACTTCACAACACATATACATTGATTGTTATTGAACTTTACCTTGGGACATTTTGTCCTTTTTTATTGCTTTTCTTTTTCTTTCTTTTTATCTTCTTCTTTTTTTTAATATATACAAGAACATCAATGCACATGGTTTAATATTCAATGCATGAGTATGCACCCAATTTTCAAATATAGAAATACAACACACCCTTTTATCCCAACCCAATGTTCCCCACTTTCGCCAAACTTGAATAATAAACACTCTCACTAGCCTAAGCTAATCAAAGATCCAAACAAGGGTCATTTATTGTTTTTCGCTTTAGGCTTGTAATGTGCTAGAATAAAGAATAATTGGGTTAAGCATAGGCTCAAAATTGGTTAACAATGGGAGGTAAATTGTTTTTCGCTTTATGAAATAATGGCCTCAATCATATAAGTGCATGTATACATGGAATAATGGATATAAAGAATTAAACAAATCAAGGATCACAATCATAGGAAGAGAATAATCACACACAAGAATGAAAATAAGTGGTTATATAATGTAACCATACCATTAGGCTCAAATCTCACATGCTTGTGGTCTTAGCTCAAAACATGATCCACAATATGTATGATTCAAGCAAGTTCAACACACAAATTTTTAATCAATTGGGGTGGTGCCCTATAGATGAATTCCTTGGAGAATTTCATTGTTTTGATTGAGCTTATTATACGTATCCTAAATGCGCTATTGTGATTGAGAAAAGTAAAAATTCCTTAGTTTAATTCCCTTTTTCAATCAAACCAAATTCTCATATGCAAAAAGGGTAAACTAAGCTCAATAATCCATATTTTCCAATCACAACCAATGAGCTAAATTAACTATATATATATACACACACACACACTACCGATTAAAAGTGCAAATCAAGCTAGAAATCTGAAAATATATACAAACAAAAGATGCCAAATACAACAAATTAAAACAGATGTATTTAAAATAGCTAGTATATACAATAATCCCAAAAATTGCAATAAAGTAAAATGTGAAAATACTAAAAATAGATAGAATAAAGCTAAATAAAACAAGAGTCTGAAAATGGTCGCCCAAGATATAAAATCCCGCTGACGTCGACGACGGCGACCTCCCCACACATAGAATGAAGCATCGTCCTCGATGCTATGGCTGAGACTGGGTAGGTGGGTCGACGTCTACTGCTGGCTTCGCCTGTGGCTGTGGCTCTGTGGGAACTTGGGTCTGGGTAGGTGCCTCTGTTGGCTCCGCTTGTTGTGATGCTTGCTCTGCTCCATGAGCCCAATGAGGTGCTACACAAGTCGGTATGTCGACTAGGGTGCTGGTGGTGGTGGTGCTATTGGTGGTGCTGTTGATCCAGGTGCTGCTGAAGAAGAGGAAGATGGCCTAGTAGTCACTGCTGCTGAAGCTCAAGCTCTACGCGAGACTTGCGGTCTGTCATTCACCCACGTCCCCCACAGAATAGTCCTTTCTTTTCCGTGGACCGGGGGTGGTGACTCATCATCTTGCAGCCATGGAACTCCAGCTTGCTGAGCCATCTCTGTGACCAAAGTAGGGAATGGGAGTTTGCCTCTGACATGAGCTTGCCACATAAATTTCCTGATGAGTCGGGGAAAGTACAGCTCCTTCCCCTCCATGATACACCCAATCAAGGCGAGCATGTCCAGCGGGATCTCAGTAAAATGTGTGGTCGGCATGACATAGTGAGCAAGAATCTACTGCCATGTCTTAGCCTCCCATGTCAAGTAGCCAAACATCATCCCCTTGGATTTTGTTTTATTGGCATCCATAACCTAAGGAGCGTCCGACTATGCAATAATACTCCACAAGGCATCATAATCATAAGTCAGGCAATGCATCTCCTCTTCAGCCCTTTGAAAAGCGTCTTTCTTACTAACCTTGGGCTGCCAATGGAGTGCCTGCACAATATCCACCTCTGTAATCAAAATCTGTCCTCCTATCAAGTGAACTAAGTCAAGGGTCAGTCTATAGAAATTACAGTAAAATTCACGGACCCACAACTCGTTCGTTCACCCAAGGTAAACCCTGTCCACAAAAGATAAGCCCATTCCCTCAATCCGATGCTCAACAGATTGCCTCAAATTAGCGAGAATAGCCAGCTTCTTCTCTAAGTTGAGATGCCACTTTTGAAAAAGTGGGAAACGAAGCTCACAGTACAAGTTAGGGAATCTTGCTGCTTCGGTCGGAGGAAGTTGCTGATCTGCTTTATCCTTCTCAAATAGATATATCTTGGCATAACTGGAAATCACATACTCAGTGAAAGATTGAGATTTCTTCCTTTTCTGAGAGGTAATCTTTGCTTTTTCCTTTCCTCTGTCAGACATCCTGGAGAAAATAGAAATCACAGGATACAAACAATTAAGCAAAGTAGAGAAGTGCAAAGCAAGGAATCAAGCAGCAGACAGAAAACAGGTTATAAGAGGATATTGAGACATATCATGATGTGAGTTAAAGAAAAGAATTCTTGGAATACGTGGAAACAAAATTCAGAAATCAAACAGAAATACAAACCAAGATTTCATACAAGAGTCGCAAATATGCTTGTTTGTTAAGCAACAACAATTGTCATACCCAAAAGAATGCGAAATGTAATACCCGGTCTAACCGAAATTAATTAAATAATGAGTTAAGTAGGAGCGAATATGGTTGGAAGATTTGGCGATTGGAATTTGATGATTTAAATATAATATTTGGATTCAGTGAATTTTTCCGAGTCGGAAGACATAGTTTTCTGCGTAAAAGCGCGCAGTGGAATTTTGACCGACAGTACCGGCTGAGACCTGTCTGGTACTGCAGCTGAGAAAATTGATTATGAGTAAATAAGATTAAGAAATGAGGAATTATAATTAGGGGAGGTAGAAATATTTGAAGTGCGATTTAGAGCGCTAATCTTAAAGGTTTTGGTCCAAAATTGGGCCAACGGATAAAAATAAGTGAACTGGGGCTAAGTGGGCCCAAGACCCAACATATATAAACATTAGTTATGAGCATTTCAGCTCATTTTGCCCTAAAGAATGAGTGTTGGGCGCTGAATTGAGAAGAGAGATGAGAAGAGAGAAAACCTACCCCTCTTTGATCTTCAAACCGCCATAACTTGAGCTACGGAGCTCCGATTGACGAGCCGTTTACGGTCACGCGTCGCTCTTCTCATCCTCTACAATTCTATCTAAGTTTTGTGGTGAGTATTCCATTCATCTCTGCCCAGTTTTCGATATTCTCCACTGTTACACGTTTTTGGGTGGTTAGTGTTGAAATCTTGTGATTTTTGGGTGTTTAGGGATACTCCAACATGGATTCTAAGTGGGTTCTATCCCTACTTCATGTGTGCTGAGGTAAGAAGCACTCAAACCCTTGTGATTTGTCATTTTTATGAGCCCTAGGTTGATGTATGTATGTAATATTGGTTATGTTAGTGCATTTGATGGTTTTGGTGCACGATTGGGAGATTGGTGTTGCTTGAGGAGCTTTGGTGAGGCTTGGAGCTAAGGTTGGTGGAGACTCCCAAAGAAGAGGCTCAATTGATTTGGCTACAAGAGGTACGGTTTAAGTTTCATTTAAGTACCGTGTGGTGTGATGAGAGTTCCTAGGCTAGATGCCCCTAGGATTAAGTTTGGATTGTGTAAATGGTTGGTGCTAATATGCATAGTTGGTATGTAATGTGAATTAATGATTGGGTTGAGAATTGTGTGGCCTTGTATGTTTGGTGTATTGAGAATTGAATGTATGGGGTAATGAGTATTGATTTGTGGTTTATGCTTTTAAATTGTGAAATTGGGCCGGAGGCCGTGAATTTTGGGCCGGAGGCCGAGAAGAGGTAAGGAAGGTAAGTTGATGTGTGCATTGTATGATGACACAAGTGATTGGATAAGTTTTAAATAATGAATGTATGAATGATTGGGTTGGTTATTGAATAATAAGGTTTGAGGAGTTGAAGTGTGGAATTTGGTAATTTTGGGTGAAATTATGTAGATGAGGTATGTTTGGTTTTGGTTGAGATATATTATGTGGTCATATATGTAATTACGATTATCGATGCCTTGAGGATATGATGATGCATGAGAGATATGTATGTTGTGATATATGCTTGAGGAATGATTAAGGTTGATTTGTGGGTGAAACCACGTGATAGTGAGTATGATATTGATAATGTATAATGATGACCGATTGGAAATAGTATTGTTGGAAATTGGGATGGGGAAGGATGTATGACATGTTAATGTGTTGTAATTTCGCCATTTGTTGAAATGGGTAAAAATGGTCATATGGCAGTTCTGTGAATCGTGGGAAAGTATTAATGTATGAGTTGAGGAGGCTTGATGTTGATTTTGGTATATTTTGATTGATTTCAAAAAGGGTTAAAATTGGCATCTTTTGGTTGATTTTGAAAAGAGTTGAAAATGACTTGTTTTGAAAATGGCACTTTGTGGTTTTGTATGAAAAATATGGTTTTTGGACATACTTTGACGGGACATAACCTGGACTACGGATCTCTGTTTTGTGCCAAATCTGTTTAGAAATGAAATTGGATCCGGGATGTCCATGTCGTTTGAAGAACGGGTGAAAAACGATTTAAAATGAGAGAGTTATGTCCGTCGGAAGATTGGGGGTTGAATCTGTAAATTCTGCAGCTTTTAACTTAGAAAATTTTT
>NW_026265142.1:4992-5403 GCF_000817695.3 Arachis duranensis | reverse complement strand
CAAGGGGAAAAATTATGATCAATGATGATCAACGATGATTATATGAGATATGGAGGATGACGGTGGGAGTACCGTGTATGCCATGAGCCGAAGGGCTATATTTATTGATAAATGGCTGGTTCTTGATTGGACCATGAGCCGGATGGCTGAGTTATTGCCAGGTCACGGCAAAGCCATTATTGATTATGGCTGAGAATAATTGCATATATGTGAATGAATGTGTTAAATGGATAATAATGGAAGATGTTGAAATGTGATGTGTAACCCCGGGTAGTAGGCAGTGGCGTTGTCCACTTGCTCCGGGTGTGAGACGGAAAAGGATGTTTATGATAAATGAGTTTATTTATGGAGTTTTGAATGAATGTATTTGTGATACCTGGGTAGTAGTAAGGGTTGTGGTTCGTCCCACTT
>NW_026265142.1:3432-4945 GCF_000817695.3 Arachis duranensis | reverse complement strand
CTTGCTCCGGGTTAATGCTTAAGATACCTGGGTAGTAGCAAGGGTTGTGGTTCGTCCCGCTTGCTCCGGGTTAATGCTTAAGATACCTGGGTAGTAGCAAGGGTTGTGGTTCGTCCCGCTTGCTCCGGGTTAATGCTTAAGATACCTGGGTAGTAGCAAGGGTTGTGGTTCGTCCCGCTTGCTCCGGGTTAATGCTTAAGATACCTGGGCAGTTGCAAGGGTTGTGGTTCGTCCCGCTTGCTCCGGGTAAATGCTTAACATACCTGGGTAGTAGCAAGGGTTGTGGTTCGTCCCACTTGCTCCAGGTCAGAGATTGTGACGCCTGGGTAGTAGCGGCAGTAGTGGTGAATCCACTCGCTCCAGGTTGAGCTTTAAAACACCCGCCTGGGTAGTAGCCGCAGTAGTGGTTGTTCCACTGGCTCTGGGTTGAGCGGGTAGTAGCAAGGGGGTTGTAGCTCAAACCTACTTGCTCCGCAAGGGGTGTTTCTGTCCAATGGTTAGCTACCAGGACATGTCAGGATGGCTCTATAACCAACGAATGAGAGTCATTAGCCGTAGGACAGGCATGCATCATGTGCACATGTTTGATTTTCTTGTTTGTGCATTATCTTGGCTTGCTTAATTATTTATTCATGTTAATTGCTAATTGCCTACTTGTTATATGTATTTTCTGTATGTGCTTGACTTGTTTGTTTGTTTTCCTGTGATTTCATCAGAGTTGGAGGATTGGAGGAAAGGCAGAGGTTTGAGGGTTTTGATTAGGTTTTGATTCAGTTTAGAACCTTATAGAACTACCCCTGCTTATGGTTTCTCTTTTAGTTCCTTATTTTGGAATGAGATAATTTGAGCCCCCTGGGTAGACGCAGTGATGTGATTTCACTAGCTCCAGGCGAGGATATGATGTATTGATATAGAGTTGCTGAGGCAGAACAACTAGTGATGGTTTTGCTTATGATTCTGAGTCTGATTTGTGGAAGAGTCAGTGAGTTGGGAAACATGTGAAACATGAATTAGATTTAGCACTCCCTTATGACAGTTGCCTATTCATGGATTAGCGAGAACCTAGGATGGATAATTGGAGAAGAAGTTTAGGATGCTTAGTGAGTTTTATTGCAATGCATTGTATTTATTTTGCACTTTTATCGTACTGGAAACCCATGGGCCCGGGGTTCTCATTCGGTATATATCTCTTGTTTTTCATATACAGGTCCAGATGCTCAGAAGTGAGTTGTGGGTCGTCTGAGAGACGGCGAAGATCCTTATTTTCTCTACTTTGTGTATTACTTAGAATCTCTCCACCTTTGTTTTGAAAATATTATATTATGTATTGAACTCTTTTGAACTTGCCTAGTTTCCTTTGGGAGAGATTAGGATATACTGTTGTCAACTACTTTCATACTGTACTCTAGCCGGCCTAAACTTCGCGGGTCGATATATGTGTGTGTGTGTGTGTGTGTGTGTTATCTATCTCTTAATCTCCTTTATGCCTTGTCCGTATATCGCTTTCGGCTTC
>NW_026265142.1:1769-3082 GCF_000817695.3 Arachis duranensis | reverse complement strand
GGTAAACCTTATGGCGGCGTTGGAGAGTATGGTTGCTGCTATGCAGGCCACTGCGGAGGCTCTTGGGCAACAGATAAACAATAATGGCAATAGTGGAAGTGTAGCTCAGGGCCCGATGACACTGGCAATTTTCTTAAAGGTTAATCCACCTAAGTTCAAGGGAACCACCGATTCGACTGAAGCTGATACTTGGTTTCAGGCCATGGAGTGAGCACTGCAAGCGCAATTGGTGCCTGAAGAGCAGCGTGTTGAATTTGCTACCTATCTGCTCATTGGGGAAGCATCGCATTGGTGGCAAGGGGCTCGACGTCTCCTGCAACAGGGGAATGATCCTATCACTTGGGATGCCTTCCAGGTGGAATTCTATAAGAAGTACTTTCCAAATTTTGCCAGGACAGCCAAGGAATTGGAGTTACTGCAGCTGAAGCAAGGTGCTATGTCCGTATCTGAGTATACAGACAAATTTGAGGAGCTATTCAGGTTTTCCCGCATGTGTCAGGGAGCTCCGGGAGACTTTGAGGAATGGAAGTGTATTAAGTATGAGGGAGGACTTCGAAGTGAAATCCTGAGCTCCATTGGACCGATGGAGATTAGGATCTTCTCTGAACTTGTGAACAAGAGCCGTATTGCTGAAGAATGTGTGAGGAAGGCTGTTGAGGCAAAGAATGACCGTCGGGAGTCCCACCGCAGGGAGCACAATCAAGAATACCCAACAAGGGGTCAAGAGTTTAAGAGAAGATGATACCCACAACGTTTTCCTCAAAGGCGAAATGACCTTGCGACGAGTGAGGAGTCCCAAAGAAATAGTAAGGGAAAACGGGCAGCGGCTGCTTCTGATGTTTCGAGCTGTCAGAGGTGTGGAAGTCATCACCAAAATAGGCCGTGCCGATTGGGGTCAGGCGTATGTTACAAGTGCGGGTTACCAGGGCATGTATCAAGAAATTGCCAACAAGGAGAGAGTCAGGATGCGGGCCGATTGCGGCTGTAAGATTGAGGTAATTTCAATAATCAAGCTTAAATGGTAGTGTGTGATTTTATAATACCGCCTGTACAGTAAAAACTCGGATGTCGAGCTTAATATTAAACTGAGAAGCAAACCGGATGGTCCGAGTAAGGAATTGCCTTAATACAAATGGATAAATGCCTCTGATGTAAATGATTTTCTGTTAAGAATGATGTGTTGTATTTGTTATATAGTTGGTTAATTTCTGGATTTTTGGTGAAACGGATTGAACCCGTGACTTTTAGTTCCTTTGATTTAAATAGATAAGGAATGGTCCTAAATGATGGATTTGGAAACGTTGATTTGAAAT
>NW_026265142.1:0-360 GCF_000817695.3 Arachis duranensis | reverse complement strand
GTTGAAATCTTGTGATTTTGGGTGTTTAGGGATACTCCAACATGGATTCTAAGTGGGTTCTATCCCTACTTCATATGGGCTGAGGTAAGAAGTGCTCAAACCCTTGTGATTTATCATCTTTATGAGCCCTAGGCTGATGTATGTATGTAATATTGGTTATGTTAGTGCATTTGATGGTTTTGGTGCACGATTGGGAGATTGGTGTTGCTTGAGGAGCTTTGGTGAGGCTTGGAGCTAAGGTTGGTGGAGACTCCCAAAGAAGAGGCTCAATTGATTTGGCTACTGATGAGCGGATAATTTGTATACTTTTTGGCATTGTTTTTAGTATGTTTTTGATATGATCTAGTTAGTTTTTAGTAT
>NW_026265141.1:30678-31714 GCF_000817695.3 Arachis duranensis | reverse complement strand
ATATATATATATTTACGAATTGATTATAAAAAAATATTTTGGGTTTAAAGAACTATATTTAATACCATGATAATATTACTAATTTGAGAATAACATTATCTTTTGATAAAAATTGAGGTTGATTTTATAAATAAATAAGTTTAGAGGTATTTTGAGTAAAGAGTAATTGTTTGGGGATGAACAGATATTTTTATAAAGACTCGGAGTTACTTTTGTAAATATTAATAAACAAAGAGCTAATTGGTATTTTTTAAAAATATTGGGTTAAAAGTAAAATAATTAAAAGTTTGAGGTTTAAAACATAATTAATAAAAGTTTAGAAGTAAATCTTAAAAGAGTTGTGATGACAAGTCATCATATACCCATTTTTCAAGCTAATTTCACTTGTTTTGTTAGCATTTATGCACTTTCTTGTATCCCAAGTAAGTGATTTGGAGTGAAAATGCATAACTTCTTTAAATCAAGCAACCACCATGAAATTAATGTTAATCCATGAGGTTTTTGAGAAGCAAGCAACTTTGAGGATTATGTAGGACATGAGTCAACAATTGAAGACACTATGCATTTTAACTCAAAGAGAACATAACAGAAGGAAGAATCAAAGGGCTGCAACTTCAAAGGTTGTATCTGAACTTAATCCTTGCTGCTGTGTATTGTTTCGAACATTGCTAGAAAAATGATAAGTCTGCATAATGTTTGTCATCCATCACTTAGTTTAAATATTGTTTTGTTTCCCATATGCTTAAAAAAAAGAGTTTGGTTTGAATTGAAAAGTAAAATATCCAATGTTGCATAAGTATGAATGGAAGTTGGTGGTGGTATATTTGTTTGATTAAATGCATGACTCATGAAATAATTGTTGCATAATATCATTCTCATCCAATTGTGAGTTAGATTGCTGTTATAAAGACTCTTATCAATAATGAAAAATCCCTTGGTAGCAAAAGTAGAAAGAAAAGGGAAAGAAAAAGCCAAAATGGCAAGAAAAACAAAGAATAAAGGTTGGACACCAATAGCTTGAACCTTAGGACATATG
>NW_026265141.1:27501-28616 GCF_000817695.3 Arachis duranensis | reverse complement strand
TTCTGTTCTTCTATTGCTTCTTCTTTAATTTTCTGTCAATTGCTTAGATAATTCAGATCTGGGAAGGAAATTGGGTTTTAGGCTCTGCTACCTAAGCCCTTGAGTCCTGAGATCAAAATTCACTTAGGTTCTTCTGTGAACCTTGCTGCACTTTACTTTAATTTCTGTTTAAGCTTTCATTGCTTCTAATTCAATTCCTGTTCTGTTAATTGTGTCAATTCAACTCTTCTTTGTTTATGTTTTGCAATCCCAGTCCTCAATTCCCTTTTATATTCAAGCCATTTATCTTTCTTACCATTTAAGTTACTGCAATTTAAGTTTCTTGCACTTTAAGTTTCAGTCATTTACTTTCTTTCTCTTTAAGATTCTGCAAATTTACAATTATGTTCTTGAATTTACTGCACTTCTCCCTTCCCCCTTTACATTTACTGTCATTTATTTCTTGTTAAACACAAATCACTCAACCAAAACTTGATTCGCTTGACTAAATCACCCACTAAACTAAAATTGCTCAATCCTTCAATCCCTGTGGGATCGACCTCACTCATGTGAGTTATTATTACTTGATGCGACCCGGTACACTTGCCGGTGAGTTTTGTGTTGGATCGTTTTCCACACATCACCCTGAACCTGAAAGAACCTTGAAGCGAAAGCTAAGAAAAGCTAAGGCACAACTCTCTGTAGAGGATCTAACAGAAATCTTCAAAGAAAAAGAATCCATGGCAGCCGAAAACAACAACAATGCCAACAATGCAAGGAAGGTGTTGGGTGACTTTACTGCACCTACTCCCGACTTCTATGGGAGAAGCATCTCTATCCCTGCCATTGGAGCAAACAACTTTGAGCTTAAGCCTCAATTAGTTTCTCTAATGCAATAGAATTGCAAGTTCCATGGACTTCCATTGGAAGATCCTCATCAGTTTTTAGCTTAATTCTTGTAAATCTATGACACTGTCAAGACTAATGGGGATGACCCTGAGGTCTACAGACTTATGCTATTCCCTTTTGCTGTAAGAGACAGAGCTAGAATATGGTTGGACTCACAACCTAAAGAAAGCCTGAACTCCTGGGAAAAGCTAGTCAATGCCTTCTTGGCAAAGTTTTTTCCACCTCAG
>NW_026265141.1:26049-26717 GCF_000817695.3 Arachis duranensis | reverse complement strand
ATGGCCGAATTTGGAGAGGAGGAAGAGGTAGTCAACGCCATTGAGGAAGACCTCCATGGACGTCCACTGGCCTCCAATGAGTTCCCCAATGAGGAACCATGGGAATCTGAGGCTCAAAATGAGACCATAGAGATTCCATTGGACTTACTTCTGCCATTCATGAGCTCTGATGAGTATTCTTCCTCTGAAGAGGATGGGTATGTCACTGAAAAGCAAGTTGCTAAATACCTTGGAGCAATCATGAAGCTAAATGACAAGTTATTTGGTAATGAGACTTGGGAGGATGAACCCGCCTTTGCTCACCAAAGAATTGGATGACTTGTCTAGACAGAAACTGCCTCAAAAGAGACAGGATCCTGGGAAGTTTTCAATACCTTGGACCATAGGCACCATGACCTTTAAGAAGGCCTTGTTTGACCTAGGGTCAAGTGTAAACCTCATGCCTCTCTCTGTAATGGAGAAGCTAGGGATCTTTGAGGTGCAAGCTGCAAAAATCTCACTAGAGATGGCAGACAACTCGGGAAAACAAGCTTATAGACTTGTAGAGGATGTTCTGGTAAAAGTTGAAGACCACTATATCCCTGCTGATTTCATAGTCCTAGAGACTGGAAAGTGCATGGATGAATCCATCATCCTTGGCAGACCCTTCCTAGCCATAGCAAAGGCTA
>NW_026265141.1:25292-25943 GCF_000817695.3 Arachis duranensis | reverse complement strand
CCATCTGTAACCATGGAGAGTAAGCATGAAGAGCTTCTCCCAATACAGAGTCAAACAGAGCCCCCACAGTCAAACTCTAAGTTTGGTGTTGGGAGGACACAACCAACTTCTAAGTTTGGTGTTGAACCCCCCGCATTCAAACTCTAAGTTTGGTGTTGGGAGGTTCCAACATTGCTCTGAGCATCTGTGAGGCTCCATGAGAGCCCTCTGTCAAGCTACTGACATTAAAGAAGCGCTTGTCAGGAGGCAACCCAATGTTATATATTATTTATTATCCTTTGTTATTTAATGTTTTCTGTAGGTTGATGATCATGAGAAGTCACAAAATCAATTGAAAAAGCAAAAACAGAAAGAAAAATAGCACACCCTGGAGGAAGATCTTGCTGGCGTTTAAATGCCAGTAAGGGGCACCAGACTGGCGTTAAACGCCAGTAAAGGGCAAGAACTTGGCGTTAAATGCCAGAAATGGGTACCAGCCCGGCGTTTAA
The DNA here is from genome assembly GCF_000817695.3 of Arachis duranensis. Lineage (NCBI taxonomy): Eukaryota > Viridiplantae > Streptophyta > Magnoliopsida > Fabales > Fabaceae > Arachis > Arachis duranensis. The sequence goes on along the minus strand of NW_026265141.1, from coordinate 25,455 downwards.
CGCCAGAATTGGAACAAAGAGAAATTTTGCTCGCCACTTGGTGCAGGGATGACTTTTCCTTGACACCTCAGGATCTGTGGACCCCACAGGATCCCCACCTACCCCACCACCCTCTCTCTTCTTCACCCATTCACCAATCACCTCAACACCTCTTCCCCAAAAA
>NW_026265141.1:23552-24227 GCF_000817695.3 Arachis duranensis | reverse complement strand
AGCCGCCATCACTAAGGTGGACCCGTTCTTTAATTTCCTTGTTCCTTATTTTCTGTTTTTTGAAAATTATGCTTATGTTTAGCTATGTTTGTGTCTTGTGATCATTAGTGTCTTAGTGTCTATGCCTTAAAGTTATGAATGTCCTATGAATCCATCACCTTTCTTAAATAAAAATGTGCTTAATTGATAAAAAAAAGAATTGCATGAATTTTGAATTTTATAACAGTTTAATTATTTTGATGTGGTGGCAATACTTTTGTTCTCTGAATGTATGCTTAAACAGTGCATATGTCTTTTGAATTTGAGGTTCATGAATATTGGCTCTTGAAAGAATGATGAAAAAGGAGACATGTTACTGAGGATATGAAAAATCATAAAAATGATTCTTGAAGCAAGAAAAAGCAGTGAATACAAAAAAAAGGAGAAAAACGAAAAAAAAGAGGGAGAAAAGAAAACGAAAAAAAAAGAGAGAAAGAAAAAGAAAAAGAAAGAAATAAAGTTGTGATCCAAGACAAAAAGAGTGTGCTTAAGAACCCTAGACACCTCTAATTGGGGACTCTAGCAAAGCTGAGTCACAATCTGAAAAGGTTCACCCAATTATGTGTCTGTGGCATGTATGTATCCGGTGGTAATACTAGAAGACAGAATGCTTTGGGCCACGGCCAAGACTCAATA
>NW_026265141.1:22979-23220 GCF_000817695.3 Arachis duranensis | reverse complement strand
GCAGATGCTGTTGGATTCTGACCTCCCTGCACTCGAAATGGATTTTCTGGAGCTATAGAAGCCCAATTGGCGCGCTCTCAATGGCGTTGGAAAGTAGACATCATGGGCCTTCCAGCAATACATGATAGTCCATACTTTGCCCAAGATTTGATAGCCCAAACCGGCGTTCAAAGTCACCATCATAATTCCCAGCGTTAAACGCCGGAACTGGCACAAGAATGGGAGTTAAACGCCCAAACTA
>NW_026265141.1:16068-22794 GCF_000817695.3 Arachis duranensis | reverse complement strand
TAGGACCTTTTACTATTGTATTTTCATCTTTGGACGTCTAGTTCTTAGATCTATCTTGGTAGCTATCTTTATTCTTATGCTATCTTAGATCATTGGGAGGTTGGCCATTCAGCCATGCCTAGACCTTGTTCTTATGTATTTTCAACGGTGGAGTTTCTACACACCATAGATTAAGGTGTAGAGCTCTGCTATACCTTGAGTATTAATGCAATTACTGTTGTTCTTCTATTCAATTCTGCTTGTTCTTGTTCTAAGATATATCACTTGTTCTTCAACTTGATGAATGTGATGATCCGTGACACTCATCATCATTCTCACCTATGAACGTGTGCCTGACAACCACCTCCGTTCTACCTTAGATTGGGTGGATATCTCTTGGATTCTTTAATCGGAATCTTCGTGGTATAAGTTAGAATTGGCGGCATTCAAGAGAATCCGTAAGTTCTAAACCTTGTCTGTGGTATTCTGAGTAGGATTCAATGATTGAATGACTGTGACGAGCTTCAAACTCCTGAAGGCTGGGCGTTAGTGACAGACGCAAAAGAATCACTGGATTCTATTCCGAACTGATTGAGAACCGACAGATGAATAGCCGTGCCGTGATAGGGTGCGTTGAACATTTTCACTGAGAGGATGGGAGGTAGCCATTGACAATGGTGAAACCCTTGCATATAGCTTGCCATGGAAAGGAGTAAGAAGGATTGGATGAAGACAGTAGGAAAGTAGAGAGACGAAAGGGACAAAGCATCTTCATGCGCTTATCTGAAATTCCTACCAATGAATTACATAAGTATCTCTATCTTTATCTTTATGTTTTACTCATCATTCATAACTATTTGAGTTTGCCTAACTAAGATTTACAAGGTGACCATAGCTTGCTTCATACCAACAATCTCTGTGGGATCGACCCTTACTCGCATAAGGTTTATTACTTGGACGACCCAGTACACTTGCTGGTTAGTTGTGCGAAATTGTGTTTATGCCATGGTATTGAGCACCAAGTTTTTGGACTCATCACCGGGGATTATTTGAGTTGTGAAAAGTATTGATCACAATTTCGTGCTCCACATAGCAACACCAAACTAAGAATGCAATCATATGCCAACTTATTTGAAAAAAACTAAGCAAAGAAAAGAAATGTTACCTACGGTTGGGTTGCCTCCCAACAAGCGCTCTTTTAATGTCATTAGCTTGACATGTTATTCTCAACTTTTTTCCTCTTCTTCCAGTTTGTTAAGAGGAATGACCTCAAGGGGAGAAAAGAGCAAGTTGATATCCCTTGTTTTGGCCTTTTCCCAACAAGCTTTCTTTTGTTATTTGCTTGATTTGCTTTGCTTGAAGAGGCAGCAAGGGTTGGATTGCTTGTGGTTGACCTTTTCTTCTTCATAGATGTGGTCCATTGTCTTTTCGTCATGTAACGACCCAACTCCCAGTATGCCATGGTCATACAAGAAGCTACGTGTTACTAACTTATCCTTCCTAATTATTAACTATCATTTAATATATCAGCCTGTTTCTTGTTTGAACGATGCCAATTTTACGAGTAACTTTTTTTTTTATTCATTGCGATGAAGGGAAAAAATAAACAAGCATACATTGAGAGTAATAGAAAAGCAGCATAAAGAAACATAGAAATACAACTGATAGTATACATCATGTACATTATAGCAAAACATGTAGTGTTTACACAAGATCAAGTCAGTTTACATCCTCGTCATCCTACATAGCTAATATATACACGCACTCCCAGGGCCTGGCCCATACAAAAAGCCGCTAAACTGGTGCCCAGGCTAGCCTAACCACTATATAGCTCCTAGCTCTCAAGTGTACTAACACAAGTGAGAGACCAACTAATAGATTATGTCAGACTAGAGTGTCGTCAAAAGAATGCCCCTTCTACTATTAAATTATATCTACACGTGGCCATTCAGAGAATCGCCGTGAGGCTCGTCCATCTCCTCATCTTGCTCTATCTCTATCTCAGGATCCTCCTCCTCATCATCATCTGCAGCTACAACTATACCCTCAGATCCACCAGAAGTACTGCTATCACTATGTACAAAGCCATTAGTGAGCACAGGTCCGTTCGCGTATATAAGGGCTACTCCACCATCTGATAGTGCCGGCTCATCAAGCTGTGGAAAATCAGGGATCAGCTCAGGGGGAAAGTCCCACTCTGGTGGTATCATAGGTACGTAGTCACCAGCTAACTCGGGGTCATCAGGAATGATAGGCTCAGGTTCCACCTTATTCAAGGGTTGAGCTGGTACGGGGTGTTTGGGATCATCAGGAAAAGGATGTCCTGGTGCGTCAGAATTTAACTCCAGGATAAGGGAAAGTCATATAGAGCATTAGGGTCAAAATGTGGGCTAGGCAGAGGATGTTGAAAAGATCAATTAGGTAACGCATATCATCTAATACGAGGCTCCAATCCCATAATGTAGTAACTGTGATGTACCGAATCCTCGTAGACATAGGGGTCCTCAAACTCATAGAATATCACGCCCGTCTCCATCTAAAGGGGAGGAAGGGAGAGAAGGGGTAGGAACTGGGAAGTCCTTAGTAGGTCGGGGTTGTTAGTTACATTCATTTGTTCAGTTCAATTAGCAGATGAATAATATAATATAGTGAAATAGTAAACCGAAGTTAAAGATAGATAAGTAGAGAAAAGAGAGAAAACAGAAAATAGAACACGAACAAAAAAATACAAGAAAATAAAACACAGATACAGCATACAAGCAGACAAACATAAAGAAGTAGATCACACACATAAAAAGGAATACAACAGAGGATAATGCGCAAACAAGAATGATGCATGTCTAGTCCTAGTGCAGGTAATGAGCTCATCTGTCGGTTTCTACCCGCTCCCGGTGTAACCCAGCATTACTAGACGGATATGGCTTTCCAGTTGGCTATACCCTTGTGTACAGGAAATAACCCCTCTGCCACCACAGGGTCCACTGCACGCAGGAAATAACACATCTGCCATTGTAGGGATGTATACCGACACACCTTCTGTATACATGAAATAACCCCTCTGCCACTACAGAAATGGAACAAGTGGTCACGGTACTTCTGTAGCAGGAAATAACCCTTCTGCCTTACAGAAATAAAATATCAGTCTGTACTGCAGAAAAGCGTTCTCAGTGATCGCACCACCATCTATCTGACTCCCACAATGCAGCAGATGAACACATAGATATCTTTGGGGTTGCCTTAATGCAACAAATGACCTCTCAATAGGTCTTCTGTTCTTTATTATATTACTCTTATCTCTTCGTCTCTGTATTCTGCTCTGTTTATTATTTTTTCTGCGCTTATTTACTTTATTCTATTTTCTCCGTTTAACGTTAGTATTTAAAGCTTATGTAAATTTCGGTATGAATAGTTAGCTGATGCCAGGGCATCTAGGCCAGTTTTACTGACCTTTTCTTTACTGTTTTAAGGTAGTTTCATGCATTTTCTTAGTGAGTAGGCATGTTTTGGATGAAAATACACTTACTCCATGATTCAAGCAACTATTGTGAATTTCACATGATTTCATAAGGATTTTGCTAGAATTGAATGATAAATTGATGATGCATAATCTCATGACTTTGGCTAGAGCTTTGATACGCCTTATTTGCTTGATTTTAGGACAAAGGAAGCAAGGAAGAACCACGTTAGTACTCACGTTAATCTAGTTAACGTGACCACTAACGTGGAATGGTAAATAGCTTGCAACGTTAATGAGAAAAGTGATCACCAATAATGCCTGCGAAGCTATAATAAGTCCACGTTAATTGCCACGTTAACTTAGTTAACGTGGTAGTTAACGTGGAGATAAAAGAAAGCTCCAACGTTAGTGGTAAACGTGAACACCACTAACGTTCCAAGACTTGGCAATGAGCCATGTTCAGAGTCACGTTAACTTAGTTAACGTGAACTCTAACGTGGAAGAGAAGAACAATGCCAACGTTAGTGACACTCACCTTTGTCACTAACGTTGGATCATCTAGCATTGCCCACGTTAGTGGTCATGTTAAGACCACTAACGTGAAAGTTAACGTGGAGTTGAAATTGATGAGCCAACATTAGTGACACTCGCCTTTGTCACTAACATTGGAAGGTTGCATTCTCTACTACGTTAGTGGTCACGTTAACTTACATAACGTGAGCTCTAACGTGGAGAATAGGGTCACTTAGAGCGTTAGTAACAAAGGTAAGTGTCACTAACGCTCTCGAAGGTGAGGCATACCCACGTTAAGAGCCATGTTAGTTACACTAACGTGAACTCTAACGTAGGGACAAAGGGCTAAGCCAACATTATTGGAAAAAGTGAGTCCCAATAACGCTTGCGAAAGAGGGATAAGCCAACGTTATTGGGAAAAGTGAGTCCCAATACTGCTAGCAAGGATTTAGAAGGCAATGTTAGTGGTCACGTTAGTGCCACTAACGTTGGAGTTAATGTGGGATATATGAGGGTGAAACGTTAGTGGAAAAGGTGATTGCCACTAACGTTCTCGAACCTACAATGTCACTTAACATTAACTTCAATAACGCCCATGCCTAATGCACACTTCTCTGCAAGCTGAGCACACTAAAGATTGTAACTGCTTCAACTCAAGATCTAAGGCCCACATCCAAGACTTGAAGAACTCACTAGAAGATCAATAGAAGTAGTATATATAGGAGTAGTTTTGAACTATAAAAGAGCTTTTGGCACCTTGGAGAACTAACCTATGTATATTTACTTTTCTGCACTTTTAGCATGGATTCCTTTCTACCATTTTTATTTTCTAGAGCTATGAACAACTAAACCCTTTTCATTGGGTTAGGGAGCTCTGTTGTAATTTGATGGATCAATTATAGTTTTCATTCCTCTTCTTCTTTCTTCTCTTTTGATTTACTAGAAAGCTTTCGATCTTAATTCAATTGGTTAGTTGTCTTGGAAAAGAAACTCTCCATAATTGGATATCCTCTGAGTCTTGGAAAAGGGATGAGGAGATCATGCTAGAAATGCTTTCTCATGTTGGTCTGGGCGGATATAGTGACATGTAATCCTCCCAACACTTTGATTTGGAAATACATGTGGTATAATCAATGACCATACTTCAACTCTTCCCATGAGCAATTAAATCAAGGAATTGGGCAATTGTTCAAGCTTAGAGAGATTGGGTTGCAAAGGAATTGGAACCCAATCACTTAAGATTGCCAAGGAGATCAATAGATGCTTTGATTGAGGAAGAGATGAAAATAAATTTGATCCAGAGAATACAACATCTCCTGAGCCCAATGAATTCCCCATTTCTGATCTTACCCATTCTCTTTACTTTCTGTCTTTCATTTCCATGTTCATTACCACCAATCCCCATTTAAGATTCTGCACTTTAATTTCTGCTATTTACTTTCCCGTCATTTAAATTTCTGCAAGTTCCCATATCAAACTCTGTTTAGCTCAACTAGCATATTCTTCCAACTAAAGTTGCTTGACCAATCAATCCTTGTGGGATTCGACCTCACTCTATTGTAAGTTTTTACTTGACGACAATTCGGTATACTTGCCGAAGAGAAATTTGTTGAGAGACAAGTTTTCATGCATCAATTTTTTAGCACCGTTGCCGGGAATTGATTTTGTATCAACAATGATTAAGTTGGAAGTTCACTAGATTGAGCATTTTATTTTATTTTTTTGTTTACCTGATTCAGTCGATTACCTTCAGTTTGTTTAGTTTCTTCCTCATTCCCTTTACCCTCTCTGTTTTTCCTTCATTCTTTGTTAATTACAATTCTGCTCACTAACCCACTAACTGTTTGATAAATCACATCACCCACACTAACAATCACTCTAACAAGAATAATCTCTTCATTTCATGTCTTGCTGTGTGTTTTGTTAGTTGTATGATAGGGAGAAGAGGGGACCTTCAACTTCCTTTGATTCGGAAATTGAAAGGACCATCCGGAGACTAAGGAGGGAAGCAAGAGGAAAAGGAGTTGTTGGTGCTAAGGAAGAGGAAGAGTATTTTGAACCCAACATGGAAGAGAACTTGGAAAACAATCATGAAGAAGAAGCTCACAACCATGCTAGAGAAGGCCCTGCAAATCATGTTGGCCAAGAAAGGAGAGTTATAGGTTCCTACATCAATCCTAATCTAGAAAACTGTGGATGTAGCATCCAGAAACCCACCATACATGCCAACAACTTTGAACTAAAACCCCAGCTCGTCACCCTTGTTCAGAACAATTGCTAATTTGGAGAAAGTGCTCAAGAAGACCCTAATCAACATCTAACCACCATCCTGAGAATTTGTGACACTGTGAAGTCTAATGGAGTCCACCCGGATGTCTATAGGCTACTTTTGTTTCCTTTTTTACTCAGGGACAAGGCATCCAAATGGCTTGAATACTTCCCAAAGGAAAGCTTAACGAATTGGGAAGATGTGGTGAACAAATTTTTGGCAAGATTTTACCCTCCTCAAAGAATCAACAGGCTGAGAGCTTAGGTGCAGACTTTCAGGAAACAAGATGGTGAGACTTTCTATGAGGCATGGGAGAGGTTCAAGGACTTAATAAGAAGATGCCCACCAGATATATTCAATGAATTAGTTTAACTTTACATTTTCTATGAAGGTCTTTCCTATGAGTCAAAGAAAGCCGTAGATCATTCATTAGGGGGCTCTCTAAACAAGAAGAAAACCATTGAAGAAGCCATAGATATCATTGAAACAGTAGCTGAGAATGACTACT
>NW_026265141.1:13394-15144 GCF_000817695.3 Arachis duranensis | reverse complement strand
GAAAGGAAGAGTTCATTCATCATGCTTCTGGCCCAATGGCTTGGCGTTTTTGTCAATAACGCTGGCCTTACTGCACGTTGGCAACGTGCATCACAATTTCCTGGGAATGAACTTTCAGACTTGGGCGTTGCTGGCCCAAGTTGTTGCTAACAACTTGCTTTTCCTCTTCTTGGCTCTACTTTCATGCTAAATGTAGCCCAGAATTTTAGTGTCAACCTTCTGCTTCAATATGGACTATTATACATCATTGGAAAGCTCTTGATGTCTATTTTCCAATGCCACTAGAATCACCTCAATTGGACTTTCCTAGCTCAAGTTATGCTTCTTCAAAGAAGGTAAGGTCAAGCTGCCAAGTTATTGCCAAAAACGCACCCATTTTGCCAAGTTGGCAACGTGCCCGTGCCTATCCTCCCAAAGCAGAGAAATGAGGCTGGCGTTGTTGCCAAAAACGCACCCTTGCTAGCACGTTGGCAACGTGCTCGTGCCCCCCTCCAGGGCTCATCTCTAGCCTTCTTGAATTTCAACTTCATGTTCTTGTTTTTAGGGCCTAAAGATGACTCTGGTTTGGCTTCAATTTTGTGCTCCACCATAGACTATTATATATGGTTGGAAAGCTCTGAATGTTAGCTTTTCAACGCAACTGGAAGCATTCAATTTGGATCTCTATAGCTCAGGATATCTTCCATTGAAGAAGGTAAGGTCAGGCTGCCTTGTTGGAGTTGTTGTGGATAACGCCCCTATATTCCAAGTTGGCAACGTGCTACCTCCATTCTTCACCATCCAAAGCTTCCTGGCGTTGTTGCCAAACACGCCAATGTTTTCTTGAGTTGGCAACGTGCTCGATGCTTCTTCAAAGCTCTAAACCTTGCTTCCCACGTTGCCATCGAACACGCCTATAGAAGCTGGCGTTGGCAACATGGTTGCAGCATGTCCTGGCGTTGGCAACTTGGCTGGCAGCATGTCTTGGCGTTGGCAACTTGGTTGGCAAGGCTTCCTGGCGTTGGAAACTTGGTTGGCAAGGCTTCCTGGCGTTGGCAACTTGGTTGGCACCCAAGACTTGGTGCCTAGCCAAGCAACCATTTCTGGCATTGCCAAGGAGCACGCCAATGATAATGGCGTTGGCAACGTGCTCGAGGTTGTTTCCTATGGTGCCAAAGTTGCTTGGCGTTGCCTTAAATAACGCCTATGGTTCTTGGCGTTGGCAACGCCAGCTTCTTCTCCTCTTGGGCCAAGCTCACTCATGTGCGTTGCCTTGAGACACGCCAATGAAGTAGCACGTTGGCAACGTGCTCGAGCTTCTTGGCTGGGCAAATTCTTCTAGCTTAGCGTTGCCTTGAACAACGCCCATACTCCCCACGTTGGCAACGCCCTCGAAGCTCCTTCATGGCCCAAGTTCCTTGCTTGTGTGGCGTTGCCTAGGGACACGCCTATGGTTCCTGGCGTTGGCAACGCCCTCGAAGCTCCTTCATGGCCCAAGTTCCTTGCTTGTGTGGCGTTGCCTAGGGACACGCCTATGGTTCCTGGCGTTGGCAACGCCCTCGAAGCTCCTTCATGGCCCAAGTTCCTTGCTTGTGTGGCGTTGCCTAGGGACACGCCTATGGTTCCTGGCGTTGGCAACGCCCTCGAAGCTCCTTCATGGCCCAAGTTCCTTGCTTGTGTGCGTTGCCCATAAAAACTCACTCCTTTCTCCAAGTTGGCAACGCCAACATTTGCTCTCCAGGGCTGCCTGGCGTTGCCTTCAACAACGCCC
>NW_026265141.1:10955-12755 GCF_000817695.3 Arachis duranensis | reverse complement strand
GGTGTCCAGCACCTCTTTGGGTTGCTAAATGTTCTGTTATAGAGCTACTCTTGATTGTGGGTTTTCAATCGATAATCCCGAGTTAGTTAACTCAAGTTATCGGGTGATGAAGCACCCCTCGGATTTACTAGCCCAAGTATGTCTCTTAACATCAATCACCACAGACACATATCCAAATTTTGTCATTGATGCCTAGCCTTTCATTCTTTGTACTCTATTTTCTTTATTGTCAAGGTTATTTGTGCTTTTACTAATAAAGTCTTTGTGATCCTTAACCGAACTAGTCTTGTATAAGCAAGCATTCTTTAGAATTTCTTGAACATTGATTCTTTCACAATAAATGTATATATACTAGCACCTTTCTTATGGGACAACATGATTCTTTTTAAGCTAGAATTCTCTCTGTTCTTGCTCAAACTACATCTTTTATTCTATTGACAAGTAAAAGTACTTAAGACAAGCAACCATTCCAAACCTGTGAGTAGTGATGCATGGAATGGGTAACATAAAGGAAAATGCTTCAAAGAGAAAAAAAAATGCATCTTAGAAGGTATACCATATTTCAGACATACATCTTCTTTATTTAATAAAGCATAAAGAAAAACAAAGGAACTTCACCACCTTTAGTCTTCATGTCCCCTTTTCCTTGCTTGATTCTCCTTGCTTTCCTTTCCCTTTTGGATCTTCTTTCTTTTTCTTTCTCAGCTCTCCTTGTTGTTTTGTTGTTGAATCCCCCTTTGGATCTTCTTTCTTTTTCCTTCTTAATTCTCCTTGTTGTTTTGTTGTTGCATCCCCCTCTTCTCTTGGCCATACTCCTGAGCTTATCATTGTCTCCTTTAGCCTCTGTTGATTAAATCTCACCCTTGCAAGTTCCTGCTCTTCAAATATTTTGCGAGCTTCATTAAAACTTTTAATTTGTGGGTTGAGTAATGGGGGTGCTCCACAGAGGTAACTGAGCTTTTCTTGGGTGCATATATCATAGTCAAGTCTGTCCTTATGCCTGGCTTCCCTGAACATTCTGCTTTCATTGAACTCTTTGTGAAATGTATCATGTCTAGTATCCAACCTATGAAGAAGTTCCCTTTGCTGAGCTTGCTCTTTCCTTAGTTGAGCTTGTTCTTGTATTACTTTCTCCATAGCTTTTCCATATTCAACAGTTGAATTGTTGATGGCTTCATGCATCTTGGCATATTGTTCTTGTTGTAGTTCCATCATGTGTGCTTGGTATTCATTTTGTTGGTTCATCCATTGAACTTGAACCCCTCTTTGTTGGTCCATCAACTGCCAAAGGTCCCTTTGTTGCTGAGCTTGTTCTTCTTGGCTTCTTTGAATTTGTGAATATTGCCCAGAGATTCCTTCCAAAGCGGCTTGGAGTTGATTCATGTTCAAGGTATGAGGTTCTTCCATTTCTTGAGGCTCCTCCTCTTGTCTTGCTTCTTTCCTTTTCTTCCTTCTTGCTAAAGGTTGCCTTTCCAATTGGGTTGTGGTGATAAATTCCAACCTTTCTCGGGTAAGAGGTTTTCCAACAGAGACCACATCAGTTTCTCCAAATTCTTCCAGAGGCACTCCAGCTTCTTCACATAGGCACAGAATAGTACTAGGATATCCTAGCCAGCTGTCCTGTTTGACTTTTTGAGCTATGTCAATGATGTTCTTGGCTATAATGTCTCCAACATTGATTTCCCCTCCTTTCATTATACAATGGATCATTATTGCTCTATTCACCATTACCTCAGAATTATTTGAAGTGGAGATCAATGATCTCCTCACTATGTCATGCCATCCTTTTGCTTGAGGTAT
>NW_026265141.1:7621-10577 GCF_000817695.3 Arachis duranensis | reverse complement strand
CTCTCCTATCCCTTGATGATGAGGCCATTGAAATTCACTTGCAAGGGTTGAATCTTCCACACCAAACTTAGATGAATGCTTGTCCTCAAGCATAAAGAAAATAGTTGTGAATGGGTGAGGTATATGACGAGCAAGGTGACTTAGAGAAGATAAAAAAAATGATGGTGAAAGGGGGTGGAGTGTTTCGGTTATGTGGAGAGATGTAATGCTTCAAGAGTTTTGTTGGGTAAAGATTAGGCCTAAGGTGAGAATATGGGAAACATGGAATGAGTTGGAGGTGAGAATATGGGAAATATGTGACATCGGGTGATGAGATGGGGTTATGGGGGGTAGAAGGATGAGTGAGGAAAAGTGAGGTTTGATGAATATGGTTGAAGTATTTAAAGTGAACTTTGGTGGGGATACATGATTCTAGTGATTTCCGTGGTGCTATGCATGGTTCTAAGGGTTCGGTCATAGCATGGGGAGCATGCTTCCTTGTGCCCAATGCATGTTGAGTTGTTTTTTCCCATGCACAAAGTTCAAGACTCATGTGACTTTCTCTTCCTTGTGTATCCGTGACCTCTCCCTCCAAGATTCCCCATCACTTCTTTCTTTCTTTCCTGCAACAAAATTCCAAAAGCTTAAGATTCTTAAAGTGACATTACTAGCTAACAACTTATGATGATATTCCTATGCAAAATTGACTAAACTAAAATTAAAATTTATGAATTGATTCCCTAATCTATTTTTTCTAGCATTAGTAATGTAAGTAAAGACACCAAACTTAGTTTGTGACTAAGTGTTCTATGGAATTAATTCCAAAGATAGCCACACCAAACTTAGTATTTTACCTACATTATATGCTATTTCACGTTTTTTTTTATATATATAACTAAAATAGATGACTGTACTTTCATAGTCTAGCATTTTTGTGTATGTATGGACACCAAACTTAGTTTGTGGTTAAGTGTTGTAGAACACACTTTTGCCATTACTTCAAGATTGGTCACACCAAACTTAGTGCCTTGCATACACCATGTACTAGTCTACTTAATCATTATTGATTACTAAAGTATGAAAATAAAAGACTCCCTGTGCATGGGTTGCCTCCCATGAAGCGCTTGTTTATTGTCCTTAGCTTGACAATGCAACTTCCTTGCTTATATTAGCATTTGCACACTTTCTTCCTTGCTCCAGGGGCCACCAAAATAGTGCTTCACCCTATGTCCATTAGCTGTGAAGGTTTGTTTTGAGGCTTCATCAAGTAATTCGACATAGCCATGAGGTGATACTTTGGTGATGGTGTATGGACCAGTCCATCTAGACCTCAGCTTTCCAGGGAAAATCTTCAATCTTGAGTTGAATAACAACACCTTTTGGCCCGGTTCGAATGTTCTTTGAGAGATCCTCTTATCATGCCATCTCTTTGCTCTCTCTTTATATATTTTGGCATTTTCATATGCCTCCAATCTGAACTCCTCAAGTTCATTGAGTTGTAGCAACCTCTTCTCTCCTGCTGCTTGAGCATCTAAATTCAGAAGTTTGGTGGCCCAAAAGGCCTTATGTTCAAGCTCCACAGGTAGGTGGCATGCCTTTCCATACACCAGCTGAAATGGAGATTTTCCTATGGGTGTCTTGAAGGCTGTCCTATATGCCCAAAGTGCATCATCAAGCTTCCTAACCCAATCCTTTCTTGTTGTTCCCACAGTTTTCTCCAAAATCCTTTTTAGCTCTCTGTTGGCAAGTTCAGCTTGCCCATTGGTTTGAGGGTGATATGGTGTGGCCACTTTGTGAGTAACACCATATTTGTGGAGTAAAGAATTTAGTTGCTTGTTGCAGAAGTGGCTTCCCCCATCACTTATAAGTCCTTTGGGCACTCCAAATCTAGTGAAGATGTTCTTCTTGAGGAATTGCAAGACCACGTTGGTATCACATGTGGTGGTGGCTATTGCTTCTACCCATTTGGAGACATACTCTACTGCTACCAAGATGTATTTGAATGTGTAAGATGGAGGAAAAGGTCCCATGAAATCTATTCCCCATAGATCAAAGAGTTCCACTTCTAAAATGAACTTCTGAGGCATCTCATTTTTCTTTGACAAACCCCCTGTTCTTTGACATTCATTGCACTGGCTCACAAACTCTCTAGCATCCTTGAAGATTGAGGGCCAGTAGAAGCCACTTTGAAGGACTTTTGCAGCCTTTCTTTCAGCTCCAAAATGACCACCATAACTAGAGTTGTGACAATGCCATAGTATGTTCTTCATCTCACCCTCTGACACACATCTTCTTATCATTCCTTCCGGGCATCTTTTGAACAAGAATGGTTCATCCCAGAAGAAGAACCTAGCCTCATGCAATAGCTTCTTAACTTGTTGTTTTGTGTACTCTTGTGGAATGATTCTTCCCGCCTTGTAGTTGGCCATGTCTGCAAACCAAGGGACATGTTGAATTTGCAAGAGGTGCTCGTCTAGAAATTCTTCATTTATTGATGGAAGGTTGTCTTGGCATGTATCTTGTGGTAGCCTTGATAAGTGATCAGCAACTTGATTTTCATTGCCCTTTCTATCTTTTATCTCAATGTCAAACTCTTGTAAGAGTAGCACCCATCTGATTAGCCTTGGTTTGGCATCCTGTTTTGACATAAGATACTTAATAGCAGCATGGTCAGTATACACTAAGACTTTAGATCCAATCAAATATTGTCTAAACTTATCAAAAGCATATACCACAACTAGTAGCTCTTTCTCTGTTGTGGTGTAGTTTCTTTGAGCTTCATTCAATACCTTACTTGCATAGTAGATAACATGAAGCTTCTTTTCCTTCCTCTGCCCCAACACAGCACCGATTGCAAGGTTACTTGCATCACACATGAGTTCAAAAGGTAGTCCCCAACTTAGGGGTGTGATGATTAGTGCTGTGGTGAGCTTAGCCTTTAGAAGTTCAAAAGCATGTTTGCATTCATCATCAAAGA
>NW_026265141.1:6050-7293 GCF_000817695.3 Arachis duranensis | reverse complement strand
GTCTTCTCTTGATCCATGGGGTCAACCACAATCTGGTTATACCCAGAATATCCATCAAGAAAACAGTAATAAGCATGGCCAGCCAATCTTTCAAGCATCTGGTCCATAAAAGGTAGAGGGAAGTGATCTTTTCGTGTGGCATCATTCAGCCTCCTATAGTCTATGCACATCCTCCACCCTGTCACTGTTCGTGTTGGAATAAGCTCATTCTTCTCATTAACAATGACAGTCATCCCCCCTTTCTTAGGCACTACTTGCACTGGACTGACCCATGGGCTGTCAGATATAGGGTAGATGATCCCAGCTTTACACAACTTCAGGACTTCCTTTTGAACAACCTCCTTCATTGTGGGATTCAATCTTCTTTGGGGTTGTACTACTGGTTTCTTTAATCTTCTTTGGGGTTGTACCACTGGTTTGGAATTCTCCTCTAAAAGTATCTTGTGCATGCATACAGCAGGGCTTATGCCTTTCAAGTCATCAATGGTCCATCCCAACGCCTCTTTGTGAGCCTTCAAAACCACAAGGAGCTTTTCTTCTTCCTCTGCATTCAATGTGGAATTGATGATCACTGGGAAGCTGTCCTTCTCACCAAGGAATGCATATTTAAGATGAGGGGGTAGTGGTTTCAACTCTTGTTGTGGTGCCTCTTCTTTCGTAGCTTCACTTGGTTCCTCTTGATGTTATGGACTTCCTCTTGTTTCATTTGATAGTTTGTGTCAAGCACTTCTTCAACCAAAGAATCTACTACATCAATCCTCATGCAATTTTCTTTCTCAACAGGGTGTTGCATTACTTTGAAGACATTTATGGTCATTTGCTCATCATGCACTCTGAAAATCATCTCTCCCTTTTCCACATCAATGATTGTTCTAGCTGTAGCCAAAAAGGGTCTACCAAGAATGACTGAATTGTTTCCCTCTTCATCCATGTCTAGGACCACAAAATCAGCTGGAAATATGAAGTTTTCCACCTTCACCAAGAGGTTCTCAACTACTCCATTTGGTATTTTGATGGATCTGTCAGCAAGTTGGAGTGACATCCTTGTGGGTTTAAGCTCTTCAATCATCATTTTCTTCATCATCGTAAGGGGCATTAGGTTAATGCTTGCTCCCAGATCACAAAGTGACTTGTCAACAGCCATGCTCCCAATCGTGCAAGGTATAAGAAAGCTGCCAGGGTCTTTGAGTTCTGGAGGTAACCCTTGTTGAATGATGGCACTACACTCTTGATTGAGAATCAC
>NW_026265141.1:996-3229 GCF_000817695.3 Arachis duranensis | reverse complement strand
TAGCTCAGAACAAGATGATGCAGCAGCAGATTCAACAATAATTTGAACAAATGGCTAAGAGAATTGATGGCTTGCAAGTGGCAGCAGTGAGCACCATAAGCCAACCTCCAACCACTTGGGTGCAAAATGAAGAAACTCAAGAGGAGCAACAACAAGAGCAAGTCCAATACATGCACAACCAAAATCCTGGAACAAATGAAGTCTATGGTGATACCTACAATCCATCTTGGAAGAACCATCCCAACCTTAGATGGGGAGACAACCATACCCAAAACCAACAACCATGGCAAAGAAACACAGGCCAGAACAATTGGAAAAACACAAACCATAACCCCCAGCCAAACACTAACCAAAATACATATAGAAAACCACAAAATAACTACCCAAATTCTAACCAATACCCACCCAATAACCACCCAACTAACCAAAACACTTATCTTCACCCATCAACACCCCAAAACCAACCCATCACACAAGACTCACAGAGAATCACCAATCTAGAACTACTCATGGAGAAACTAATGAAGAACCAAGAATTGACAACCAAGAATCAAGAAGCCTCCATGAAGAACCTAGAGAGGCAGATTGGACAAATCTCCAAGAAGATCTCTGTTGAGAAGCCATCAAGCTCACTACCTAGTGACACCATTCCCAACCCAAAGGAAGAATGCAAGGTTGTGCAACTGAGAAGTGGAAGAGTGTTAACAGATGGTAGCCAAGGAGCAACAAAGAAGCTTATGGATAATGACACTGAGCCAACAAAGAAGGATGAAACCATCAACAAGGACATAATAACCAAGAGTGCTTCAGAAAAGCTCACAGAGGAAGACAACAAGCCACAGAATTTGAAGAAAGGAAAGAAAATCATGGAAGAACCAATTCCAAAACAGCATCAAGTGGAGAAGAGCTCAACTCCACCACTACCTTATCCACAGAGATTTCACAAGGAAACAAAGGATCAGCACTTCCACAAATTTCTTGAGACTTTCAAGAAGTTGGAGATCAACATACCTTTGGTAGAGGCTTTGGAGCAAATGCCTTTATATGCCAAGTTCTTAAAGGAGCTCATCAACAAGAAAAGAGATTGGAATGAGAAGGAAACGGTGATGCTTAGTGAGGAATGTAGTGCCGTGCTCCAAAAGGGAATCCCACCAAAACTCAAGGATCCAGGGAGTTTTGTAGTGTCATGTACTATAGGCAAACTATCATTGGATAAAGCTCTTTGTGATCTAGGAGCTAGTATCAACTTAAGGCCTTTGTCCATGATGAAGAAGTTGGCAATAGAAGAACTCAAACCCACCAAGATGTCACTAGTCATGGCAGACAGATCAATCAAGATACCAAATGGAATTGTGGAGAATTTGTTAGTAAAGGTTGGAGAGTTTATCTTCCCTGCAGACTTTGTAATCCTAGACACCGACGAGGAAGGAAACAATTCAATCATCTTGGGAAGACCATTTCTAGCAACTGCAAGAGCCATTATAGATGTGGAAAAAGGAGAAATGATTTTCAGAGTACACAATGAGCAAATGATCATCAATGTTTTTAAGTCAATGCAACACCCCCCAGAGAAGGAAGATCATTTGAGGGTGGACATGATAGAGAGCCTGGTGGAAGAAATATTAGACAGTGATCAGCATGAACAAGAAGAAGATAATCAAGAAACAATAGAGGAACATGTGGCTGAGGTTTTCATAAATAAAGAAGTGGAACCAAGCAATAAAGAAGAGGTGCAAAAGCAAGAACTGAAGCCATTACCTTCTCATCTCAAATATGCATTTCTTGGCACTTCAGAGAGCTTCCCAGTAATCATTAATTCATCCTTGACAAAGAGAGAAGAAGGAGAGCTTCTTGATGTTCTCAGAGCCCACAAGGATGCCTTAGGATGGACCATTGATGACATAAAAGGCATCAGCCCTACAATATGCATGCATAAGATTCTTTTGGAAGACAATTCCAAAGCAGTAATTCAACCTCAGAGAAGACTCAACCCTGCAATGAAGGAAGTTGTCCAGAAGGAAGTAATGAAGTTATGGAATGCAGGAATCATATATCCTATTTCCGATAGCTCATGGATAAGCCCAATCCAAGTGGTACCAAAGAAAGGAGGGATGACAGTCATTACTAATGAGAAGAATGAACTCATTCCCACCAGAACAGTGACAGGGTGGAGGATGTGTATTGACTATAGAAGATTGAATGATGCCACACGCAAAGATCACTTCCCACTCCC
>NW_026265141.1:0-559 GCF_000817695.3 Arachis duranensis | reverse complement strand
TATGCATTTGATAAGTTTAGATCATACTTGATAGGATCTAAAATTGTGGTTTATATTGATCATGCTGCTCTCAAGTATTTGATGTCAAAGCAGGATGCTAAACCAAGACTTATCAGATGGATTCTACTCTTACAAGAATTTGACATTGAGGTCAGGGACAGGAAAGGCACTGAAAATCTAGTTGCTGATCATTTGTCAAGGCTGCCACCAGAAACAATTCAAAAGGCCTCATTACCTGTGAATGAAAGCTTCCCAGATGAACATCTCATGCAAATCCAACAAACACCATGGTTCGCTGATATAGCAAACTACAAAGTAGGGAGAAAGATTCCGCAAGAATTCACTAAGCAACAAGTGAGGAAACTAATCAATGAAGCAAAGAAGTTTTTGTGGGATGAACCCTATCTGTTCAGAAGGTGTTCTGATGGAATAATCAGGAGATGTGTTCCTGAAAGTGAAATAAGAGATATATTATGGGATTGTCATGGCTCAGCTTATGGTGGACACTTTGGTCCAGAAAGAACGGCAGCAAAGGTATTACAAAGTGGATTCTATTGGC
>NW_026265140.1:29837-31778 GCF_000817695.3 Arachis duranensis | reverse complement strand
AACCTTTCAGAGGTGCATGCTCTCTATCTTCTCAGATATGGTAGAGAAATTTCTGGAAGTCTTCATGGATGACTTCTCAGTGTATGGAGACTCATTTAACTCCTGTCTTAATCACCTAACACTTGTCCTGAAAAGGTGCCAAGAGACTAACCTGGTTTTAAACTGGGAGAAATGTCACTTTATGGTGACTGAAGGAATTGTCCTTGGGCACAAAATTTCAAGCAGGGGAATAGAGGTGGATAAGGCAAAAGTGGAGGTAATTGAAAAATTACCACCACCTGCCAATGTTAAGGCAATCAGAAGCTTTCTGGGGCATGCAGGATTCTACAGAAGGTTTATAAAGGATTTTTCGAAAATTGCAAAACCTCTGAGTAACCTGTTAGCTGTTGACACACCATTTGTGTTTGATACACAGTGTCTGCAGGCATTTGAGACCCTAAAAGCTAAGCTGGTCACTGCACCAGTCATCTCTGCACCAGATTGGACATTGCCATTTGAACTAATGTGTAATGCCAGTAACCATGCCATTGGTGCAGTGCTGGGACAGAGGCATGACAAGCTTCTGCACGTCATTTATTATGCTAGCCGTGCTCTAAATGACGCACAGAAGAACTACACAACCACAGAAAAAGAGTTGCTTGTAGTGGTCTATGCCATTGACAAGTTTAGATCATATCTAGTGGGATCCAAAGTAGTTGTGTACACTGACCATGCTGCTCTTAAATACTTACTCACAAAGCAGGATTCAAAACCCAGGCTTATCAGATGGGTGTTGCTTCTGCAAGAGTTTGATATAGAAATAAGAGACACAAAAGGGACAGAGAACCAAGTAGCTGATCATCTGTCCCGGATAGAACCAGTAGCTGGGGCGTCCCTCCCTTCTACTGAGATCTCTGAGACTTTCCCAGATGAGCAACTCTTTGCCATTCAGGAAGCTTCATGGTTTGCAGATATTGCAAATTATAAAGCTGTGAAGTTCATACCAAAGGAGTACAGCAACGTGCAAAGAAAGAAATTAATTTCAGATGCCAAGTACTACCTTTGGGATGAACCATATCTCTTTAAGAGATGTGCTGACGGAGTGATCCGCAGATGTGTACCCAGAGAATAAGCACAAAGGATCCTATGGCATTGCCATGGATCACAGTATGGAGGACATTTTGGAAGTGAGCGAACAGCCACTAAAGTCCTCCAATGTGGCTTCTACTGGCCCAGTCTCTATAGAGACGCCCGAGAGTTTGTGCGTAACTGTGACAGTTGCCAAAGAGCTGGTAACTTGCCTCATGGATATGCCATGCCTCAACAAGGGATATTAGAGATAGAATTGTTTGATGTATGGGGAATTGACTTCATGGGGCCATTCCCACCATCATACTCAAACACTTACATTCGGGTGGCAGTGGACTATGTATCTAAGTGGGTAGAGGCAATTGCCACACCCACTAATGATACCAAGACCGTGTTGAAATTCCTCCAGAAACACATCTTCAGCAGATTTGGTGTTCCCAGAGTACTAATCAGTGACGGAGGCACTCATTTCTGCAATAGACAGCTATACTCTGCTATGGTTAGATATGGAATTAGCCACAAAGTGGCAACTCCGTATCATCCACAGACAAATGGGCAAGCTGTGGTCTCTAACAGAGAACTAAAAAGAATCCTGGAACGGACTGTAATGGCCCGAAGAAAGGATTGGGCAAAGAGCTTAGATGATGCTCTGTGGGCATACAAAACAGCATTCAAGACTCCTATAGGAACCTCTCCATACCAACTGGTATATGGGAAGGCCTGTCATTTGCCCGTGGAACTGGAACATAAAGCCTACTGGGCAACCAGATTCCTAAACATAGATGCTCAGTTAGCTGGTGAAAAAAGATTACTCCAGCTAAATGAGCTAGAGGAGTTCAGACTCAATGCCTTTGAAAATGCAAAAATTTATAA
>NW_026265140.1:24492-26272 GCF_000817695.3 Arachis duranensis | reverse complement strand
TGGATTCTATTCCGGCCTGACCGAGAACCGACAGATGATTAGCCATGCTGTGACAGAGCATAGGAACATTTTCACTGAGAGGATGGGAGGTAGCCATTGACAACGGTGAAACCCTACATACAGCTTGCCATGGAAGGAGCCTTGCGTGTTTGATAAAGAAGACAGTAGGAAAGCAGAGATTCAGAAGATGGAGCATCTCCAAAACCTCAACCTATTCTCCATTACTGCAAAACAAGTACTTATTTCGTGTTCTTTTGCTTTTCGCAATCAATCCTGATAATTTCTGATATCCTGACTAAGATTTACAAGATAACCATAGCTTGCTTCAAGCCGACAATCTCCGTGGGATCGACCCTTGCTCACGCAAGGTATTACTTGGACGACCCAGTGCACTTGCTGGTTAGTTGTGCGGGATTGCAAAAGTGTGATTGCAATTTCGTGCACCAGCGCTGAACGCTAGGAATGTGCCTAGAGAAGAAAAGCTAGCGCTGAACACCGGTAACAAGCATAAAACTGGCGTTCAACGCTAGAAACATGCTTTACATGGGCGTTGAACGCCCAGAACGTGCACCAATGGGCGTTTAAACGCCAGAATGGTGTGCAAAGGCATTTTACATGCCTATTTGGTGCAGGGATGGAATTCCTTGACACTTCATGATCTGTGGACCCCACAGGATCATCTCAGGATCTGTGGACCCCACAGGATCCCCACCTACTATATTCCCACCTTACCTCCTAATCCTATTTTTGTGATTACTCTTCCCCATGTCACACTTCCCAACACTTTTCACCAATCACCTCAATTTCTCATCCCAATCACCCCCATCACCACTCACATCCATCCACTCTTCCCCATAAACCCCACCTACCTTCAAAAATTCAAAACCATTTTCCCACCCATTCCCACCCTACATGGCCGAATACACACTACCCCCTCTCCCTATATATACCCTTCCATTCTACTTCATTTTCACACAACACAACCCCTTCTTCTTCACCTAGGCCAAACCTACATCTCTTCCTCTCTACCATATTCTCTTCTTCTTCTTCTTCTTCTTCTTCTTCTTCTTCTCTTCTTTCTTCTATTGCTCGAGGACGAGCAATATTTTAAGTTTGGTGTGTGGTCAAAGCACAATCTTTTTTGTTTTCCACTACCATCAATGGCACCTAAGGCCGGAAAAGGAAAAGGGAAGACAAAAACTTCCACCTCCGAGTCATGGAAGATGGAAAGATTCATCTCCAAGAGCCATCAAGACCACTTCTATGATGTTGTGGCAAAGAAGAAGGTGATCCCTGAGGTCCCTTTCAAGCTCAAGAAGAATGAGTATCCGGAGATCCGACATGAGATCCAAAGAAGAGGTTGGGAAGTCTTAACCAACCCCATGAAACAAGTCGGAATCTTAATGGTTCAAGAGTTCTATGCCAATGCATGGATCACTAGGAACCATGATCAAAGTATGAACCCAAATCCAAAGAATTATCTCACAATGGTTCGGGGGAAATATTTAGATTTTAGTCCGGAAAATGTGAGGTTGGCGTTTCACTTGCCCATGATGCAAGAAGATGAACGCCCCTACACTAGAAGGATCAACTTTAATCAAAGGTTGGACCAAGTCCTAATGGACATATGTGTGGAAGGAGCCCAATGGAGAATAGACTCCAAAGGCAAGCCAGTTCAACTAAGAAGACTGGACCTCAAGCCTGTGGCTAGAGGATGGTTGGAGTTCATTCAACGCCCCATCATTCCTACTAGCAACCGATCTGAAGTTACTGTAGATCG
>NW_026265140.1:23957-24470 GCF_000817695.3 Arachis duranensis | reverse complement strand
AATGAGGGAGGAGCAACAAAGGCAAGGAAGGGACGTAGAAGAGCTTAAGGACATTGTTGGTCCTTCAAGAAGAAGACGCCACTAAGGTGGATTCATTCCTTGTTCTTATTTCTTTCTGTTTTTTTGGTTTTTAATGTTGTGTTTATCTATGTTTTGTGTCTCTACCTCATGATCATTAGTATGTAGTAACCATGTCTTAAAGCTATGAATAAATTCCATTAATCCTTCACCTCTCTTAAAGGAAAAATGTTTTTAATTCAAAAGAACAAGAAGTACATGAATTTCGAAAATATCCTTGAATTTAAATTTAATTATATTGATGTGGTGACAATACTTTTTGTTTTCTGAATGAATGCTTGAACAGTGCATATTTTTGATCTTGTTGTTTATGAATGTTAAAATTGTTGGCTCTTGAAAGAATGATGAACAAAGGGAAATGTTATTGATAATCTGAAAAATCATAAAATTGATTCTTGAAGCAAGAAAAAGCAGTGAAAAAAAAGAAAAAATGGC
>NW_026265140.1:23231-23644 GCF_000817695.3 Arachis duranensis | reverse complement strand
GTCACAATCTGAAAAGGTTCACCCAGTTATGTGTCTGTGGCATTTGTGTATCTGGTGGTAATACTGGAAAACAAAATGCTTAGGGCCACGGCCAAGACTCATAAAAGTAGCTGTGTTCAAGAATCAACATACTTAACTAGGCAAGTCAATAACACTATCCGAAATTCTAAGTTCCTAGAGAAGCCAATCATTCTAAACTTCAAAGGAAAAAGTGAGATGCCAAAACTGTTCAGAAGCAAAAAGCTACAAGTCCCGCTCATCTAATTAGAATTAATATTCATTGATAATTTGGAATTTATAGGATATTTTCTTCTTTTTATCCTAATTGATTTTCAGTTGCTTGGGGACAAGCAACAATTTAAGTTTGGTGTTGTGATGAGCGGATAATTTATACGCTTTTTGGCATTGTTTTT
>NW_026265140.1:16111-17258 GCF_000817695.3 Arachis duranensis | reverse complement strand
TGGCAAGGTTAGCCTTCCCTCATCTCATTTGTCACCTCTGTTATTCAGTTGGAATTAACATAGAGGGAGACATCCTCATTGATGAGGACAAGCCCATCGCTAAGAAAAACAGAGTGCTTTGGGCCACGGCCAAGACTCATAAAGTAGCTATGTTCAAGAATCATCATACTTAACTAGGAGAATCAATGACACTATCTGGATTCTGAGTTCCTAAAGAAGCCAATCATTCTGATTTTCAAAGGATAGAGTGAGATGCCAAAACTGTTCAGAGGCAAAAAGCTAAAAGCCCCGCTCATCTAATTAATACTGATCTTCATAGATGTTTTTGGAATTCATTCCATATTCTCTTCTTTTCATCTTATTTGATTTTCAGTTGCTTAGGGACAAGCAACAATTTAAGTTTGGTGTTGTGATGAGCGGATAATTTATACGCTTTTTGGCATTATTTTTAGTATGTTTTTAGTATGTTTTAGTTAGTTTTTATTATATTTTTATTAGTTTTTAGTTAAAATTCACTTTTCTGGACTTTTTACTATGAGTTTGTGTGTTTTTCTGTGATTTCAGGTATTTTCTGGCTGAAATTGAGGGACCTGAGCAAAAATCTGATTGATGCTATTGGATTCTGACCTCCCGGCACTCTAAGTGAATTTTCTGGAGCTACAGAAGCCTAATTGGCGCGATCTCAACGGCGTTAAAAATTAGACATCCTGGGCTTTCCAGCAATGTATAATAGTTCATACTTTGCTCGAGATTTGATGGCCCAAACTGGTGTTCCAAATTAGCTCTAAACTGCGCGGTGTTAAACGCCGGAACTGGCACAAGAATGGGAGTTAAACGCCCAAACTGGCACAAAAGCTGGCGTTTAACTCCAAGAAAAGTCTCTACACATGAAAGCTTCAATACTCAGCCCAAGCACACACCAAGTGGGCCCGGAAGTGGATTTTTATGTAATTTACTCATTTCTGTAAACCCTAGGCTACTACTTCTCTACAAATAGGACCTTTTACTATTGTATTTTCATCTTGGTTCTTCTGGTTCCCTCTCTAGGGCCGAAGCCAATGATCACTATTATCACTTATGTATTTTCAACGGTGGAGTTTCTACACACCATAGATTAAGGTGTGGAGCTCTGCTGTACCTCGAGTAT
>NW_026265140.1:7489-15693 GCF_000817695.3 Arachis duranensis | reverse complement strand
ATACAGCTTGCCATGGAAAGGAGTAAGAAGGATTGGATGAAGACAGTAGGAAAGCAGAGAGACGGAAGGGACAAAGCATCTCCATTCGCTTATCTGAAGTTCTCACCAATGAATTACATAAGTATCTCTATCTTTATTTTATGCTTTATTCATATATCATCCATAACCATTTGAATCTGCCTGACTAAGATTTACAAGGTGACCATAGCTTGCTTCATACCAACAATCTCCGTGGGATCGACCCTTACTCGCGTAAGGTTTATTACTTGGATGACCCAATGCACTTGCTGGTTAGTTGTGCGAAGTTGTGATAAATAGTTGAGATTGCAATTGAGCGTACCATGTTGATGGCGCCATTGATGATCACAATTTCGTGCACCACCATTCCTGAGATCCAGAAAGTCTAAACCTTGTCTGTGGTATTCCGAGTAGGATCTGGGAAGGGATGACTGTGACGAGCTTTAAACTCGCGAGTGTTGGGCGTAGTGACAGACGCAAAAGGATCACTGGATTCTATTCCAACATGATCGAGAACCGACAGATGATTAGCCATGCGGTGATAGCGCATTTGGACCATTTTCACCGAGAGGACGAGAGGTAGCCATTGACGTCGATGAAACCCAACATATAGCTTGCCATAGAAAGGAGTATGAAGGATTGGATGAAGGCAGCAGGAAAGCAGAGATTCAAGAGGGATGAAGCATCTCCATATGCTTATCTGAAATTCCCACCAATGAATTACATAAGTATCTCTATCTTTATTTTATGTTTATTTATCTTTTAATTATGAAAACTCCGTAACCCATTTGAATCCGCCTGACTGAGATTTACAAGGTGACCATAGCTTGCTTCAAGCCGAGAATCTCTATGGGATCGACCCTTGCTCACGTAAGGTTTATTACTTGGATGACCCAGTGCACTTGCTGGTTAGTTGTGCGAAGTTGTGAAAAAGAGTTGAGATTACAATTGTGCGTACCAAGTTGTTGGCGCCATTGTGTATCACAATTTTGTGCACCAGTAACCCAATTTTATTTATCTATATTAATTACTCTTTTATTTTGTTTTCCATTGTTATTTTATGTGTTTTTTTAGGATGATGATCATGTGGAGTCACAAAAATAACTGCAAAAATTAAAGAAAAATAAAAACAGCATAAAAAATGGCACACCCTGGAGGACGAGCTTACTGGCATTTAAACGCTAGTAAGGATACCAAAATGGGCGCTTAACGCCAGAAAAGGACAGCAGACTGGCGTTTACGCCAAAATTGGCATAAAGAGCATTTTTGCTCGCCACTTGGCGTAGGGATGAATTTTCCTTGACACCTCAGGATCTGTGGACCCCACAGGATCCCCACGTACCTCAACTCACTCTCTCTCCTCTTCACACCTTCCCATAACACTCTCCCCAAACCACTATTCACCTATCAAATCTTACCCTTTTCCCCACAACCTCTTCACCACTCACATCCATCCCCTAATTCCCAAAAACCCATCATACAACCCACCTACCTCCACCCACTCAAATTCAAACCATTTCCCTCCCAAACACACCCCTTCTCACACGAACCAACTCCCTCTCTTACCTTATAAATACCCCTCCTTACTCCTTCATTTTCACACCTCACCTACACTCAAAACCCCCTTGGCCAAACCCTCTCATGCCTCTATCTCCCACTTCTCTTCTTTTTCTACCCTCTTTTTTCTTCTTTTGCTCGAGGACGATCAAACCTTTTAAGTTTGGTGTGGAAAAAGTGCTGCTTTTTATTTTTCTATAACCATTAATGGCACTTAAGACTGGAGAAACCGCTAGAAAGAGGAAGTGGAAGGCAATTGCTTCCACCTCTGAGTCATGGGAGATGGAGAGGTTCATCTCAAAGGTCCATCAAGACCACTTCTATGAAGTTGTGGCCAAGAAGAAGGTGATCCCTGAAGTCCCCTTCAAGCTCAAAAGGAGCGAATATCCGAAGATCCGACATAAGATTAGGAGAAGAGGATGAGAAGTTCTCACCAATCCCATTCAATAAGTCGGAATCTTAATGGTTTAAGAGTTCTATGCTAATGCATGGATCACTAAGAACCATGATCAAAGTATGAACCCAAACCCAAAGAATTGGCTCACAATGGTTCGAGGGAATTACTTAGATTTTAGTTCAGAAAATGCAAGGCTGGCATTCAACTTGCCAATGATGCAAAGAGATGCACACCCCTATATTAGAAGGGTCAACTTTGATCAAAGGTTCGACCAAGTCCTCATGGACATATATGTAGAAGGAGCTCAATGAAAGAGAGACTCCAAAGGCAAGCCGGTTCAACTAAGAAGGCTTGACCTCAAACCTGTAGCTAGAGGATGGTTGGAGTTCATCCAACGCTCTATCATTCCGACTAGCAACCGATCCGAAGTAACTGTGGACCGGGCTATCATGATCCATAGCATTATGATTGGAGAGGAAGTGGAAGTTCATGAGATAATACCTCTAGAACTGTACAAAGTGGCTGACAAGCCCTCCACTTTAGCAAGGTTAGCCTTTCCTCATCTCATTTCTCACCTATGCAGTTTAGCTGGAATTGTCATAAAGGAAGAAACCCTCATTGAAGAGGACAAGCCCATCATCAAAAAGAGAATGGAGCAAACAAGAGAGCCCACTCATGGACCTCAGCAAACGCATGAGGAAGTCCCTCATCAAGAAATCCCTGAGATACCTCAAGGGATGCATTTTCCTTCACACAACTATTGGGAACAACTCAACACTTCTCTAGGAGATTTGAGTTCCAATATGGAGCAACGAAGGATGGAGCACCAAGAGCATTCCATCATCCTCCATGAAATTAGAGAAGACCAAAGAGCCATGAGGGAAGAACAACAAAGGCAAGGAAGATACATTGAGGAGCACAAGCACTCCATAGGATCTTCAAGAAGGAGAACTAGCCACCATCACTAAGGTGGACCCGTTCTTTAATTTCCTTGTTATTTGTTTTTCTGTTTTTCGATTTTTTATGCTTTATGTTTGTCTATGTTTGTGTCTTTATTACATGATCATTAGTGTCTAGTGTCTATGCCTTGAAGCTATGAATAAATCCATGAATCCTTTACCTTTCTTAAATGAAAAATGTTCCTAATTACAAAAGAACAAGAAGTACATGAATTTCAAATTTGATCTTGAAATTAGTTTAATTATTTTGATGTGATGGCAATACTTTTTGTTTTCTCAATGAATGCTAGTACAGTGCATATTTTTTATAGTGAAGTTTATGAATGTTAAATTTGTTGGCTCTTGAAAGAATGATGAAAAAAGAGAAATGTTATTGATGATCTGAAAAATCATAAAATTGATTCTTGAAGCAAGAAAAATTAGTGAATAACAAAGCTTGCAAAAAAAAGTGGCGAAAAAAAGAAAGAAAGAAAGAAAAAGAAAAAGCAAGCAGAAAAAGCCAATAGCCTTAAAACCAAAAGGCAAGGGTAAAAAAGGATCCAAGGCTTTAAGCATTAATGCATAGGAGGGCCCAAAGGAACAAAATCCTGGCCTAAGCGGCTAAACCAAGCTGTCCCTAACCATGTGCTTGTGGCATGAAGGTCCAAGTGAAAAGCTTGAGACTGAGTGGTTAAAGTCGTGATCCAAAGCAAAAAGAGTGTGCTCAAGAACTTTGGACACCTCTAACTGGGGACTTTAGCAAAGCTGAGTCACAATCTGAAAAGGTTCACCCAGTTATGTGTCTGTGGCATTTATGTATCCAGTGGAAATACTGGAAAACAAGATTCTTAGGGTCACGGCCAAGACTCATAAAGTAGCTATGTTCAAGAATCAACATACTGAACTAAGAGAATCAATAACACTATCTGAATTCTGAGTTCCTATAGATGCCAATCATTTTGAACTTCAAAGGATAAAGTGAGATGCCAAAATTGTTCAGAGGCAAAAAGCTACTAGCCCCGCTCATCTAATTGGGACTAAGTTTCATTATATATTTTGAGATTTATTTTATATTCTCTTCTTTTATCCTATTTTGTTTTCAGTTGCTTGGGGACAAGCAACAATTTAAGTTTGGTGTTGTGATGAGCGGATAATTTATACGCTTTTTGGCTTGTTTTTACATAGTTTTTAACATGTTTTAGTTACTTTTTAATATATTTTTATTAGTTTTTATGCAAAAATCATATTTATGGACTTTACTATGAGTTTGTGTATTTTTCTGTGATTTCAGGAATTTTCTGGCTGAAATTGAGGGACCTGAGCAAAAATCTGATTCAAAGGCTGAGAAAGGATTGAAGATGCTGTTGGATTCTGACCTCTCTGCACTCGAAGTGGTTTTTCTAGAGCTACAGAAGCCCAATTGACGCGCTCTTAATTGTATTGGAAAGTATACATCTTGGGCTTTCCAGAAATATATAATAGTTCATACTTTTCCTGAGATTTGATGGCCCAAACTGGCGTCCAAACACCCACCAGAGACCCTTTTCTGGCGTAAAACGCCAGAATTGGCACCAAACCTGGAGTTAAAGGGCCAAACTGGCACCAAAACTGGCGTTTAAACTCCAAAAAGAGCCTATGCACGTGAAAGCTTCAATGCTAAGCCCAAACACACACCAAGTGGGCCCTGAAAGTGGATTTCTGCACTATCTACTTATTTCTGTAAACCCTAGTAACTAGTTTAGTATAAATAGGACTTTTTACTATTGTATTTACATCTTTAGATCATTTTTGAGACTATCTTTGGATCACTTTTGGTCTCTTGATCACATTTTGGGGGCTGGCCATTCGGCCATGCCTGGACCTTCATCACTTATTTATTTTCAACGGTGGAGTTTCTACACCTCATAGATTAAGATGTGGATTTCTGCTATTCCTCATGAATTAATGCAAAGTACTGTTATTTCTCTATTTAATTCACGCTTATTCTTGTTCTAAGATATTCACTTGTACTTCAACCTGATGGATGTGATGATCAGTGACACTCATCATCATCCTCCCTTATGAACGCGTGGCTGACAACCACCTTCATTCTATCTGCAAGAGCTTGAGTGTGTATCTCTTAGCCTCCTGGTTCACGACGCATGGTTGCCTCTCCTGACAACAGAGCCTTCCATTCTGTGAGATCAGAGACTTTGTGGTATAAGCTAGAATCAATTGGCAGCATTCTTGAGATCCAGAAAGTCTAAACATTGTCTGTGGTATTCCGAGTAGGATCTGGGATGGGATGACTGTGACAAGCTTAAAACTCATGATTGTTGGGCACAGTGATAGTGTGCAAAAGGATCAATGGATCTTATTTCGATACAATCGAGAACCGACAGCTGATTAGCCATGCGGGAAACTGTAGAGGACATATTTTCACTGAGAGGATGGATGGTAGCCATTAACAACGGTGATCCACCAACATACAGCTTGCTATGAAGGGGAGTACGCATGATTGGATAAGGACAATAGAAAATCAGAGGCTCAGAGGGAACAAAGCACCTCCATACGCTTATTTGAAACTCCCACCAACGAATTGCATAAGTATCTCTATCCTATTTTATGTTTTATTTCTCTTTTTATTATCAAAACCTCATAACCATTTGAATCTGCCTGACTGAGATTTACAAGACAACTAATCCTTCATTGTTAAGGTTAGGAGCTCTGTCTATTTGTAATGGATTAATTCGTTTGATCTTTCTAATTTATTCATGTTTTGATTTATATTTCAATAATTGTTTTCGCTCTTAATTTTATGAATATTGGGTGGAACGGAAGTATGACCCATGTTCTAATTGAGTTCTTGTAAACTTGGAAAAGCTCTTTACTTGAACAATAGCTTGAAAACAAATTATACTGAATTTCTAATTATTTGTATTTAATGGGATACATGACATATAATCCCTTTATTTGTGGATAATTAGGATTCTTTTGGCATATAAACTAGAAATTGATCATCACCCCCTAATTGGAATTAATTGACCAAGGAATTGGTAGTTAATGAATTTTAGAGGAGACTAGGAAGGTCTAAGGAATTACGGTCTAGTCACATATAGTTTGTCATGAAATTATATCTTGCATGATTAAATTAGTTAGTAATAAAAGTTAATTTGGAAAATAGATAACTCTGAAACCTTAACTGCTTTCCCAACATTTTATTCCCAACTTATTTATTTGTCTATCCTTTTGATATTCTGAATTTACACTTAAACCTTTTGAACATCTCAAAACCAATTTTTACTTGCCTAACTAATCCAATCAATCAATCATTGTGCTTGATCCACCAATCTTCGTGGGATCGACCCTTACTCACGAAAGGTATTACTTGGTACGACCCGGTGCACTTGCCGGTTAGTAAGTGTGGGTTGTAAATTCCGCACTAAGTTTTTGGCGCCGTTGCCGGGGATTGATAGTGATTAACAACTACCAGTTGTTTGATTGCTTAGATTATACGTTAATATTTTTTTTCTTTTTACACTTTCTCTTTTTTTTCTTTCGTTCTCCCCTCCCCTGTTACGTTTCCCTTCTTTTTTTCTTTTTTTTATTTTTATTTTCTTTTTTATAAAAAAAATTTATTTTTTTCTTCTTTTCCGTCCAGTACCCCCTCCCCCCTTTTTTCGTTTTCTTTTTTTTCTTTTATATAAAAAAATTTGAAAAAAAAAACTTTAATGAATAAATAGCTCCAATATTTTTCTTAATTTCTTAAATTAAGTTTGGTGTTGACTATTTATTATTTTTCTTCTATTTATTTTATTCAATATTTTTATCTCTTTACACAGGTTACCTCACTGAGAATTCGCTGCACTCTGACGTAGAGATTCCCATTCTTTTTTGTTTTCTGGTTGTTTATGCGCAGGAACAAAGATGAAGAACATCTCTTAGACTTTGATCCTAAACCTGAAAGGACTTTCAGGCGGTGTTTACAACAAGCAAGACTTTATAAGGCTGCAGAATCCACCATGGATCCGACTAATAATGATAATACCAATGCGGTAAATCCGAATGGGAATGAGCAACAAAGGAGAGTGCTTGGCTCCTACTCTTCTCCTACCGCAGATCTTTATGGAAAAAGCATCGTAGTGCCTCATATTACTGCGAACAACTTTGAGTTGAAGCCTCAACTGGTCACCCTGGTGCAACAGAACTGCCAGTATCATGGTCTTCCCCACGAAGACCTAAATCAATTCATTTCAAGTTTTTTGCAGATTTGTGATACTGTGAAGACAAACGGAGTGAACCCAGATGTATACAAACTAATGCTCTTCCCGTCTGCTCTGAGGAATGGAGCAAAACTATGGCTAGATTCTCAACCCAAGGACAGTTTGGATACTTGGAACAAGGTGGTTACTGAGTTTCTCACAAAATTTTTCCCACCAAAGAAGATGACTAAGCTTAGGATGGAGGTTCAGACCTTCAGACAGAAGGATGGTGAGACTCTGTATGGAGCTTGGGAGAGATATGAGATACTGACTAGGCAATGCCCTCCAGACATGTTCTCCAAATGGACACAAATAGACATATTTTATGAAGGCTTGGGTGAAATGTCCAAAATGTGCTTAGATAATTCTGCAGGAGGTTGATGAGCGGATATTTTATACGCTTTTTGGGGGTAATTTCATGTAGATTTTAGCATGTTTTAATTAGTTTTCAGTAGGATAATATTGGTTTTTAGGCAAAAATCATATTTCTGGACTTTACTATGAGCTTGTGTGTTTTTCTGTGATTTCAGGTATTTTCTGGCTGAAATTGAGGGAGCTGAGCAAAAATCTGAGTTAGGCTGAAAAAGGACTGCTGATGCTGTTGGATTCTGACCTCCCTGCACTCGAAATGGATTTTCTGGAGCTACAGGAGTCCAATTGGCGCGCTCTCAACGGCGTTGGAAAGTAGACATCCAGGGCTTTCCAGCAATATATAATAGTCCATACTTTGTGTGAAGATAGACGACGTAACTTGGCGTTGA
This sequence comes from Arachis duranensis, assembly GCF_000817695.3. NCBI lineage: Eukaryota > Viridiplantae > Streptophyta > Magnoliopsida > Fabales > Fabaceae > Arachis > Arachis duranensis. Next base: position 7,781 of record NW_026265140.1, on the reverse strand, counting down.
ACGCCAAGTACATGCTGCTGTCTGGAGTTAAACGCCAGAAACACGTCATAATCTGGAGTTGAACGCCCAAAACACGTCATAACTGGGAGTTCAACTCCAAGAAAAGCCTCAACTCGTGGATAGCTTTGGTCCCAGCCCCAGCACACACCAAGTGGGTCCCAGAAGTGGATTTCTGCACTAGTTATCTTAGTTTACTCATTTTCTGTAAACCTAGGCTACTAGTTTACTATTTAAACAACTTTTACAGACATTTCTTGTACCTCATGACATTTTCAGATCTGAATTACATACT
>NW_026265140.1:5936-6931 GCF_000817695.3 Arachis duranensis | reverse complement strand
GTGGGATCGACCCTTACTCACGTAAGGTATTACTTGGACGACCCAGTGCACTTGCTGGTTAGTTGTGCGAATCACAAATTCGTGCACCAAGTTTTTGGCGCCGTTGCCGGGGATTATTGAGTTTGAACAATTGAAGGCATATTTTATTTCTTAGATCAGGAATAATTTATTTTTGTTGTTACAGAGTCATTAAATTTTGATAGGATAGTCTTTTCAAAGATTTCTTTTCAAAAATATTATTTTTTCTTAATTAATTGTTAATTTTTCGTGAGTTTAGTGTCTTATTCTAAGTTTGGTGTTCATTGCATATTTTATATTTTCTCTAAAAATCTCGTGTTAGTGTTCTTAGTTCTTCCTTGATCTTCAAGTTGTTCTTGATAATTGGTTATCCCCTTTGGAACCTTTTTCAAAAATAATTTTTCTTGGATTTAATCTTGTGCCAAACTTTAAGTTTGCTGTTTTCTTGTTAATCTTTTTATAATTTTTGAAAATTTTATTAAAGTTTTCTAAAAATTTTAAGTTTGGTGTTCTTCCTTTTGTTCTTGGTGTTCTTGTGAATCTTCAAGGTGTTCTTGAGTTTTTCTTGTGTCTTGATCTTAAAATTTTTATGTTTGGTGCTCCTTGGTGTTTTTCCTCCAAAAATTTTCGAAAATAAGGAGCATTAGATCTAAAAATTTTAAGTCTTGTGCCTTTTGTGTGTTTTTCTCTTTCATCATAAAATTCAAAATTCAAAAAAAAAATATTTATATTCTCTAACTAATTTTGAACTACTTTTTTTCGAAAATTTTATATAAAAATTCAGATTTCAATTTCAAAATATTTTCAATTTCTTTTATTTGTCTCGTTTTTATTTTATTTTATAAAAATTAATTTTATAAAATAAATAATATCAACATACATACCATCTCTTTTATTCCATCATGGAATTAAGGGGGAATGAACAGTCCAGGAGGACTCTGGGGTCATATGCTAACCCCACTACTGCTTCATATGGG
>NW_026265140.1:3597-3931 GCF_000817695.3 Arachis duranensis | reverse complement strand
TCAAACCATTACCACCATCCCTGAAATATGCATTTCTGGGAGAAGGTGATACCTTTCCTGTAATTATAAGCTCTACCTTAGGGCCACAGGAAGAGGAAGCACTAATTCAAGTGCTACGGACACACAAGACAGCTCTTGGGTGGTCCATCAGTGATCTTAAGGGCATTAGCCCAGCAAGATGCATGCACAAGATCTTACTGGAGGATGACGCCAAGCCAGTGGTTCAACCACAAAGGCGGCTGAATCCAGCCATGAAAGAAGTGGTGCAGAAAGAGGTCACTAAATTACTAGAGGCTGGGATTATTTATCCTATTTCTGACAGCCCCTGGGTGAG
>NW_026265140.1:0-1120 GCF_000817695.3 Arachis duranensis | reverse complement strand
AAACTATTTTAATCTGCCTAACTGAGATTTGCAAGGTGACCATAGCTTGCTTCATACCAACAATCTCTGTGGATTCGACCCTTACTCACGTAAGGTTTATTACTTGGACGACCCAGTACACTTGCTGGTTAGTTGAACGGAGTTGTGAGCTTCTCTAACAATGCCTGAAACTCTTTTATCACAATTTCGTCCACCAAGTTTTTGGCGCCGTTGTCGGGGATTGTTCGAGTATGGACAACTGACGGTTCGTCTTGTTGCTCAGATTAGGTACTTTTCTTTTCAAAAATCTTTTTCAAAAATTTTTCTTTTTATTTTTCGTTTTTCAAAAGATGTTTTTTGAAAAAAAATAATAATAATAAAAATACAAAAAAATTAGAAAATCATAAAAATCAAAAATATTTTGTGTTTCTTGTTTGAGTCTTGTGTCAATTTTAAAGTTTGGTGTCAATTGCATGCTTTTAAAAATTTTTCTTGCATTTTTCGAAAAATCTCATGCATTCATAGTGTTCTTCATGATCTTCAAGTTGTTCTTGACAAGTCTTCTTGTTTGATCTTGATGATTTCTTGTTTTGTGTCTTTTGTTGTTTTTCATGTGCATTTTTGCATTCATATCTTCCATGCATTAAAAATTTTTAAGTTTGGTGTCTTGCATGTTTTCTTTGCATCAAAAATTTTTCAAAATTATGTTCTTGATGCTCATCATGATCTTTAAGGTGTTCTTGAAATTATGTTCTTGATGTTCATCATGATCTTCAAAGTGTTCTTGGTGTTCATCTTGACATTCATAGCATTCTTGCATGCATCTTGTGTCTTGATCCAAAATTTTCGTGTTTTGGGTCATTTTTGTGTTTTTCATTCAAAATTTGATTTCAAAAATATCTTCTCCTTATTTTCCTCCAAAATTTCGAAATTTTGGGTTGACTTGGTCAAAAATTTTTAAAAATTAGTTGTTTCTTACAAGTCAAGTCAAAATTTCAATTTTAAAAATCTTATCTTTTCAAAATCTTTTTCAAAAATCATATCTTTTTCATTTTTTTTTATTTTCGAAAATTTCAAAAATATTTTTCAAAATCTTTTTCTTATCTTTTTATCCAATTTTCGAAAAATTAGCTAACAATTA
>NW_026265139.1:30897-31820 GCF_000817695.3 Arachis duranensis | reverse complement strand
CGCAAAAGAATCAATGGATTCTATTCCAACCTGATTGAGAACCGACAGATGATTAGCCGTGCTGTGACAGAGCATAGGAAAATTTTCACTGAGAGGATGGGAGGTAGGCATTGACAACGGTGACACCCTACATAGAGCTTGCCATGGAAGGAACCCTGCGTGTGGGAAGAGGACTTCAAGGAAAAGTAGAAATTCAAAGGACAAAGCATCTCCAAAACTCCAACATGTTTCTCATTACTGCACACTAAGTAACGCTTTGATTCTCTCTTATTTTTCTTACAATTTTAAATACTTTGACTTCTTAAAATTAAATCCAAATAACTTCATTGGCCTCCTGACTAAGATTAATAAAATAAACATTGATTGCTTCAAACTAATAATCTCCGTGGGATCGACCCTTACTCACGTAAGGTATTACTTGGACGACCCAGTGCACTTGGTACCCAGTGCACCAAATTCGTGACACTCATCCATAAACCCCACCTACCTTCATCAATAAATTTTGTAATCCGCACAACTAACCAGCAAGTGCACTGGGTCGTCCAAGTAATACCTTACGTGAGTAAGGGTCGAATCCCACGGAGATTGTTGGATTGAAGCAAGCTGTGTTTATTTTATTTGTCTTAGTCAGGATACCAATAGGATTCTTTAGCCTCGTATTTTAATAAAGAAAAGGGTATAAAATAAATAATTATTACTTTAATAATGGAGAATAAAAGCGTTACTTGTTGTGCAGTAATGAGAAATATGTTGGAGTTTTGGAGATGCTTTGTCCTCTGAACTTTAACTCTTCCTTGAAATCCTTTTCCACACGCAAGGTTCCTTCTATGGCAAGCTCTATGTAGGGTGTCACCGTTGTCAATGCCTACCTCCCATCCTCTCAGTGAAAATTTTCCTATGCTCTGTCACAGCACGGCTAATCA
>NW_026265139.1:29404-29748 GCF_000817695.3 Arachis duranensis | reverse complement strand
CGAATCCATCTCCCCTCACTCACCTCCATTTTCTTCTTCTTCTTCTTCCTCTCTTCTTTCTTCTCTTGCTCGAGGGCGAGCGAAATTTTAAGTTTGGTGTGGTAAAAGCATAGCTTTTTTGCTTTTCCATTACCATTAATGGCACCTAAGGCCAGAAAAACCTCAAAGGGAAGACAAAAAGCTTCCACCTCTGAGTCATGGGAGATGGAAAGACTAATATAAGCCGTCATAGCTCAGTGGTAGAACATGTGGCTGCAAATCAAGAGATCCCTGAGATACCTCAGGGGATAAATTGTCCTCCACACAAACAATGGAAGCAACTAAGGGTAGAAACACCAAAATTA
>NW_026265139.1:22976-23465 GCF_000817695.3 Arachis duranensis | reverse complement strand
ATCCTTAATAGGAAACTCCTTCTTGCTTGAGGGACGTCCCAGGAGGTCTTCCTCACTAGGATTTTCGTCCTCCTCCTTCCTAGTGCATTCGGCCACTTTGACTAAATCAATGGCTTTGCACTCTCCTTTTGGATTCTCTTCTGTATTGCTTGGGAGAATACTGGGAGGAGTTTCGATGACTTTCTTACTCAGCTGGCCCACTTGTGCCTCCAAATTTCTAATGGAGGATCTTGTTTCATTTATGAAACTGAAAGTGGCCTTTGACAGATCAGAGACAATATTGGCTAAATTAGAAGTGTTTTGTTCTGAATTCTCTATCTGTTGCTGAGAAGATGATGGATATGGCTTACTATTGCTCAGCCTATTGCGTCCACCATTGTTAAAGCCTTGTTGAGGCTTTTGTTGATCCTCCCAGGAGAAATTTGGATGATTTCTCCATGATGGGTTATAGGTCTTTCCATAAGGTTCACCCATGTAATTAACCTCTGC
>NW_026265139.1:20418-21850 GCF_000817695.3 Arachis duranensis | reverse complement strand
GGACTAAAATCTAAGTATTTCCCCCGAACCATTGTGAGATAGTTCTTTGGATTCGGGTTCATACTTTGATCATGGTTCCTAGTGATCCATGCAATGGCATAGAACTCTTGAACCATCAATATTCCGACTTGTTGCATGGGGTTGGTTAAGACTTCCCAACCTCTTCTTTGGATTTCATGTCGGATTTCCGGATACTCATTCTTTTTGAGCTTGAAAGGGACCTCGGGGATCACCTTCTTCTTTGCCACAACATCATAGAAGTGGTCTTGATGGCTCTTAGAGATGAATCTTTCCTTTTCCCATGACTCGGAGGTGGAAGCTTTTGTCTTCCCTTTCCCTTTTTTAGAGGATACTCCGGCCTTAGGTGCCATTGATGGTAATGGAAAAACAAAAAGCTTATGCTTTTACCACACCAAACTTAAATTGTTGCTTGTCCCCAAGCAACTGAAAATCAAATAGGATAAAAAGAAGAGAATATACTATAAATTTCAAAATATCAATGAATATTAATTCTAATTAGATGAGCGAGACTTGTAGCTTTTTGCTTCTGAATAGTTTTGGCATCTCACTTTTTCCTTTGAAGTTTAGAATGATTGGCTTCTCTAGGAACTTAGAATTTCGGATAGTGTTATTGAATTTCCTAGTTAAGCTTGTTGATTCTTGAACACAGCTACTTATGAGTCTTGGCCGTGGCCCTAAGCATTTTGTTTTCCAGTCTTACCACCGGATACATAAATGCCACAGACACATGACTGGGTGAACCTTTTCAGATTGTGACTCAGCTTTGCTAGAGTCCCCAACTAGAGGTGTCCAGAGCTCTTAAGCACACTCTTTTGCTTTGGATCACGACTTTAACCACTCAGTCTCAAGCTTTTCACTTGGACCTTCATGACACAAGCACATGGTTAGGGACAACTTGATTTAGCCGCTTATGCCTGGATTTTATTTCCTTGGGCCCTCCTATCCATTGATGCTCAAAGCCTTGGATCCTTTTTACCCTTGCCTTTTGGTTTTAAGGGGTATTGGCTTTTTCTACTGCTCCTTCTTTTGCTTTCTATATTTTTTTTTCGCAAGCTTCCTTTTTCACTTCTTTTTCTTGCTTCAAGAATCAATTTCATGATTTTTTTCAAATCATCAATAACATTTCTCTTTGTTCATCATTCTTTCAAGAGCCAACAATTTTAACACTCACAAACAACAAGATCAAAAGACATATGCACTGTTCAATCATTCATTCAGAAAACAAAAAGTATTGCCACCACATCAATATAATTAAATTAAATTCAAGGATAAATTCGAAATTCATGTACTTCTTGTTCTTTTGAATTAAAACATTTTTCATTTAAGAGAGGTGAAGGATTAATGGATTTTATTCATAGCTTTAAGGCATGGTTACATACTAATGATCATGAAGTAGAGACACAAAACATAG
>NW_026265139.1:11514-11655 GCF_000817695.3 Arachis duranensis | reverse complement strand
TCTATTTTCTTTTATTCAAATCTCTCTTATTCTTATTCCAAGATATTCATTCGTACCCAAGAACAAGATGAATGTGATGATAAGTAACCCTCATTATCATTCTCACTTATGAACGCGCGTGATTGACAACCACTTCCGTTC
>NW_026265139.1:9447-11402 GCF_000817695.3 Arachis duranensis | reverse complement strand
GTATCTCTTAGATTCCCCAACAGAATCTTCGTGGTATAAGCTAGATAGATGGCGGCATTTATGAGGGTCCGGAAAGTCTCACCTTGTCTGTGGTATTCCGAGTAGGATTCCGGGATTGAATGACTGTGACGTGCTTCAAACTGCAACCTGCTGGGCGTTAGTGACAGACGCAAAAGAATCAAGGGATTCTATTCCAGTAGGAGCGGGAACCAACCAGTGATTAGCCGTACTGTGACAGAGTGCGTGAGCATTAGTTTTCACTGCGAGGATGGGATGTAGCCATCAACCATGGGTGATGCCTCCAGACGATTAGCCGTGCGGTTGACAACCGCATAGGATCATTTTCCCGAGAGGATTGAAAGTAGCCACAGCTGATGGTGAACCCCTATACAAAGCTTGCCATGGAAAGGAGTAAGAAGGATTGAGTAGAAGCAATAGGAGAGCAGACGTCCTTGAGCCATACAGCATCTCCATTCGCTTATCTGAAATTCTCACCAATGAATCTGCATAAGTCTTCTATCTCGTTTATTATTTCTATTTTCTTATCTTTATTTTCGAAACCCATAAACCATTTTAATCTGCCTGACTGAGATTTACAAAGTGACCATAGCTTGCTTCATGCCAACAATCTCTGTGGGATCGACCCTTACTCACGTAAGGTATTACTTGGACGACCCAGTACACTTGCTGGTTAGTTGAACGGAGTTGTGAATTTAACCAAGAGACACAATAATTTTTGTGTATATGCCAAAGAGCCAATATTGATGATCACAATTTCGTCCACCACTCTCCAATCATGATGCTATGGATCATGATGGCCCGATCCATAGTAACTTCAGATCGGTTGCTAGTAGGAATGATGGATCTTTGGATGAACTCCAACCATCCTCTAGCCACAGGCTTGAGATCTAGTCTTCTTAGTTGAACTGGCTTGCCTGTGGAGTCTATTCTCCATTGAGCTCCTTCCACACATATGTCCATAAGGACTTGATCCAACCTTTGATTAAAGTTGACCCTTCTAGTGTAGGGGCGTTCATCTCCTTGCATCATAGGCAAGTGAAACGCCAACCTCACATTTTCCGGACTAAAATCTAAGTATTTCCCCCGAACCATTGTGAGATAGTTCTTTGGATTCGGGTTCATACTTTGATCATGGTTCCTAGTGATCCATGCATTGGCATAGAACTCTTGAACCATCAATATTCCGACTTGTTGCATGGGGTTGGTTAGGACTTCCCAACCTCTTCTTTGGATTTCATGTCGGATTTCCGGATACTCATTCTTTTTGAGCTTGAAAGGGACCTCGGGGATCACCTTCTTCTTTGCCACAACATCATAGAAGTGGTCTTGATGGCTCTTGGAGATGAATTTTTCCTTTTCCCATGACTCGGAGGTGGAAGCTTTTGTCTTCCCTTTCCCTTTTTTAGAGGATACTCCGGCCTTAGGTGCCATTGATGGTAATGGAAAAACAAAAAGCTTATGCTTTTACCACACCAAACTTAAAATTTTGCTCGCCCTCGAGCAAGAAAGAAAAGAAGAGTAGAAGAAGAAGAAGAGAAGATGGTAAAAAGGGAAAGAAGTAGGTTCGGCTATGTGGGAGAAGGAGGGGTTGTGTTGTGTGAAAATGAAGTAGAATGGAAGGGAATTTATAGGGAGAGGGAGGGTGGGTGTTCGGCCATTTTGGGTGGGAATGGGTGGGAAATTGAACTTGAATTTTATGAAGGTAGGTGGGGTTTATGGGGAAGAGTGGGTTGATGTGAATGGTGAATGGGGGAATTGGGAAGAGGAATTGAGGGGATTGGTGAAGGTTTTTAGGAAGTGTGATGAGCGGATAATTTGTATACTTTTTGGCATTGTTTTTAGTATGTTTTTAGTATGATCTAGTTAGTTTTTAGTATATTTTTATTAGTTTTTAGTTAAAATTCACTTTTCTAGACTTTACTATGAGTTTGTGT
>NW_026265139.1:7963-8492 GCF_000817695.3 Arachis duranensis | reverse complement strand
GGCCTGATTGAGAACCGACAGATGAATTCCGCTATGCTGTGACAGAGCATATGCTATCGCTTTCACTGAGAGGATGGGAGGTAGCCACTGACAACGGTGAAACCCTTGCTTAAGCTTGCCATGGAAAGGAGTAAGAAGGATTGGATGAAGACAGTAGGAAAGCAGAGAGACGGAAGGGAATGCATCTTCACGCGCTTATCTGAAGTTCCTACCAATGAATTACATAAGTATCTCTATCTTTACCTTTGTGTTATTTTCGTTCATCACCATATACATTTGAGTTTGCCTGACTAAGATTTACAAGATGACCATAGCTTGCTTCAATACTAACAATCTTCGTGGGATCGACCCTTACTCACGTAAGGTTTATTACTTGGACGACCCAGTCCACTTGCTGGTTAGTTGTGCGAAGTTGTGTAATGCCATGGTATTGAGCTACCACGTTTTTTGAGCCATTACCGAGGATTATGAGAGTTGTGAAAAAGTATTGTTCACAATTTCGCGCACCAAATTTTTGGCGCCGTTGCCG
>NW_026265139.1:0-656 GCF_000817695.3 Arachis duranensis | reverse complement strand
CTCTTCTATGTCCCTTCCTTGCCTTTGTTGCTCCTCCCTCATTGCTCTTTGATCTTCTCTTATTTCTTGGAGAATGATGGATTGCTCATGATGTTCCACCCTTAATTGTTCAACATTATGGCTCAAATCTTCTAAGGAGGTATTGAGTTGCTCCCAATAGTTGTTGGGAGGAAAGTGCATTCCTTGAGGCATCTTAGGAATTTGTTGATGATGAGCTTCCTCATGCACTTCTTGAGGGCCGTGAGGAGCTTCTCTTGCTTGCTCCATCCTTTTCTTGGTGATGGGCTTGTCTTCTTCAATACTCCTTCTATGATGACTCCAGCTGAGTAGCACAGATGGCAAATAAGGTGAGGAAAAGCTAGCCTTGCCATGGTGGAGGACTTATCGGCTATTTTGTAGAGTTCAATGGAGATGACCTCATGAACTTCTACTTCCTCTCCAATCATGATGCTATGGATCATGATGGCCCGATCCACAGTAACTTCAGATCGGTTGCTAGTAGGAATGATGGATCTTTGGATGAACTCCAACCATCCTCTAGCCACAGGCTTGAGATCCAGTCTTCTTAGTTGAAGTGGCTTGCCTTTGGAGTCTATTCTCCATTGAGCTCCTTCCACACATATGTCCATAAGGACTTGGTCCAACCTTTGATTAAA
>NW_026265138.1:31244-32020 GCF_000817695.3 Arachis duranensis | reverse complement strand
AGATGTTGATTTGGATCCTCCAAAGGCCCTCCTCCAAAAGAACAATTGTTTTGAACCAGAGTGATGAGTTGTGGCTTGAGTGCAAAATTGTTTGCATTGACATTGGGAGGAAGAATGCTACTCCCACAATGCCTAGCATTAGCAAATGTGTATGAAGCCAAGACTCTTCTCTGTTGTTGATTATTGTTGGCTCCTTCTCCTGGTTGATTGGTATCTCCTTCCATGTCTTGGAATTCCTCCTCAGATTCTTCTCCTCCAACAATGTTCTTCCCTCTTTCGGCTCTTCTTATTCTCCGAAGAGTTCTTTGATCAATTTCAGAAATGATAGGGGAAGATCTTCCTATACATGACATACAAACACACAACAATAAACACACAGACCCAGAAATACAATGGAACTTCAATCTATAGCTAGAATGAAGGTTTAGTTAGTTTAAGCAAAAATTCAAACAGTTAGTGTGTTAGTTGGAATTAGAACAACAGAAAAGAAAAATGCTTAATCTAGATCTCCACTTCACTTAATCATTGTCAATCTATTTCAATCCCCGGCAACGGCGCCAAAAACTTGATGTGTGGAAAACGATCCAACACAAAACTCACCGGCAAGTGTACCGGGTCGCATCAAGTAATAATAACTCACATGAGTGAGGTCGATCCCACAGGGATTGAAGGATTGAGCAATTTTAGTTTAGTGGGTGATTTAGTCAAGCGAATCAAGTTTTGGTTGAGTGATTTGTGTTTAACAAGAAATAAATGACAGTAAATGTAAAGGGGGA
>NW_026265138.1:19654-30437 GCF_000817695.3 Arachis duranensis | reverse complement strand
GCTGCCCTGCCCTCGCGGAGGGCAGGGCAGTGTTTCCACTTTGCTGTCCCGTGTTTGAAACACGGCTGGGGCACAAATTCAATTAATTTCCTTGGCTTCTTGGCACGGCAATCAACCTTAGTTCTTGGCTTCCTCATGGTTCCTTGTTCGAGTCTTGTGGCATGCATGGGTGACATTTTTCCTTTGATTTTCTTCCATGAAGGGCCCGATACTGCCCTTGTGGAGGGCAGGGCAAGGTTCTCTCCTTCTTGGTTCCAAGGCACATTTTTGTGCTCTGCCCTTGTAGTGGGCAGGGCAGAGTTGCCTTCTCTTCTTGGTTCTCTTATGTTGCCCTCCTAGAGGGCAGTCTGCCCTTGTGGAGGGCAATGTTGCCTCCCCCTTAGCATGCGGCACACTTCTTATTGCTTCGGCCACGCTTTCCTTTCCTTAGGCTACACTTCTTAGGCCACGCTTTTCCTTTTCTTTTCTTTTCTTCACCTACAATAAACCAAAACAACCACTCCAAGTATCACTAAATTCAAGAGGCTTATAAATCAATTAAAATTCAATTAAAATTAGCTCAAACCTCATGATTTAACATTAATTTCATGGTGGTTGCTTGATTTAGAGAAGTTATGCATTTTCACTCCAAATCACTTACTTAGGATGCAAGAAAGTGCATAAATGCTAACAAAACAAGTGAAATTAGCTTGAAAAATGGGTATATGATGACTTGTCATCACCCTTGTGGAGGGCAGGGCAAGGTTTTTCCTTCCTTTGATCCAAGGCACAATTTTGTGCTCTGCCCTTGTCGTGGGCAGGGCAGAGTTGCCTCATCAAGCTTTGTTCCCTTATGTTGCCCTCCTAGAGGGCAGTGTGCCCTTGTGGAGGGCAATGCTTGCTTTCCTCCTTTATGTGCCACGCCTTTTTCTCCTTTGGCCACACTTTCTTAGGCCACACTTTCTATTTTCTTCTTTTCTTCACCTACAATCAACCAAAATAACCACTCAAAGTATCACTAAATTCACAGGGCTTACAAATCAATTAAGAATCAATTAAATTCAGCTTAAACCTTATGAGTTAACATTAATTTCATGGTGGTTGTTTGATTTAAAGAAGTTATGCATTTTCATTCCAAATCACTTACTTAGGATGCAAGAAAGTGCATAAAGACTAATAAAACAAGTGAAATTAGCTTGAAAAATGGGTATATGATGACTTGTCATCACAACACCAAACTTAAATCTTGCTTGTCCCCAAGCAAGCATCAAAATTAAGAGCAATTGAAATGAATTAAGAAAAGAACACATATCCTTATTACGCATATAGCAGAACTTGATTTATGGAGTCTTTATGCAGACAATGATAACTCAATTATTGTTGCTGTTACATAATATACATCTTTCCTCAAAGGCTTGCTAAACTTGCTGTTATAAGACTTTTTTTTTATTGCTCCTTTGCTAACTTTTCTTGGCTTTTAATGCTTAACAGGCTTATTATTCTTTTGGAGGTTTGGTGTCAAATGTTGCAGTAGTAGCCTTTGGCTTTATTTTTTTCTTTCACTCAACATCTTTCCACCACAGACACATGGCTCACTATTTCTTCCTAGGATCATTGATGCCCAGCATCTCTTTAGATAACTAAATGTTCTGTATCTAAGTTGCTCTTTATTGTGGACTTTCAATTGGCCATCCCAAATCAGTTGATCTAAGTGACCGGGTTTTAAAATACCCTTTAGAATTTACTCATCCAAGCATATCTTAGTACAAGAACACCACAGGCATATGTCCTAGGGTCCAAGCTATTGGTGTCCAACCCTTAATTTTTTGTTTTTCTTGCCACTTTGGCTTTTTCTTCTTCCTTTTCTTTCTGTTTTTGTTCTCAAGGGCTTTTTCTTTATTGATAAGAATCTTTATAACAGCAAGCTAACTCACACTTTAATGGAAATGATATTATGCAACAATTATTTCATGAGTTATGCATTTAATCAAACACATATACCACCATTAACTTCCATTCTTACTTATGCAACATTGGATATTTCACTTTTCAATTCAAACAATTCTCTTTTATTTAAGCATATGGGAAACAAAACAAATTTCAAGCTAAGTGATGGATAACAAGCATTATGCAGATTTAGCATTCTTAACAAACAATTTCACTTGCAACTAGATAAACACTTTAGCAAGATATACAATGGTTTCCAGATTCAAAACATTTCACAGCAGCAAGGATTAAGTTTAGATACAACCTTTGAAGTTGCAGCCCTTTGATTCTTCCTTCTGTTGTGTTCTCTTTGAGTATGCATAATGTCTTCAATTGTTGACTTATGTCCTGCATAATTCTCAAAAGTTGCTTGCTTCTCAAGCCCTTAAGTGCATGGTTAGTATGCATAATCTGAGTGTGGTTCCTGGATTTATTTTGGTGTGGGAACACCAAACTTAATTGTTTGCCACTGCCTCTTATGCAACAATTTAACCATATGTGAAACCTTGTGTCCTTGCTAAAGATTAATGAAATTAAAGCTAGAAAGCAATTTTTGGCCTTGCTAAAGGTTATGGAACCAAAACTAAAAAGCAATTAAATGGTTGAATAATTTGTCTGATTGCTTGGATCTAGCATTATGCAGGAGGTGAGAGTATGCTTTTAAATGAGATTTTGGTGGAACACCAAACTTAGAATCCTTCATTCTCCCCTAAATTGTTTTGGTGTGCACACCAAACTTATCTCCTTGCAAATGCATACCAATTATTCAACATTTTTATTGAAAAAGCTATGAAAAGAAAACTACCTCAGGTTGGGTTGCCTCCCAACAAGCGTTCTTTTATTGTCACTAGCTTGACATCTTCTATTTTTCACTTCAAGGAGGATTTAGGTTCTGAACCTCTTTTTCCTTGTTCCATTGTCCTCCTAGGTATAGTTTTGCTCTATGACCATTTGCTGTAAACCGACTCTTTGTTGCTTCATCTAGCAATTCAATACTCCCATAAGGGAAAACCTTAGTTACCAAGTATGGACCAGTCCACTTAGACTTAAGCTTGCCAGGGAATATATTGAGTCGTGAGTTGTACAAGAGTACTTGTTGTCCAGGTTTGAATTCTTTCTTCAAAATCTTCCTGTCATGCCATCTCTTGGCTTTTTCCTTGTATATCTTGGTATTTTCATAGGCTTCTAGCCTAAACTCATCCAGCTCATTTAGCTGCAACAACCTTTTCTCCCCTGTTGCTTCAGAATCCAGGTTTAGAAGTTTAGTAGCCCAAAAGGCTGTGTTCAAGCTCTACAGGGAGATGACAAGATTTGCCATATAACAGTTGAAATGGGGACTTCCCAATAGGAGTTTTGAAAGCTGTTCTGTACGCCCAAAGTGCATCTTTCAACTTCCTGGCCCAATCCTTTCTTGTGCTACCTACTGTTTTTTCTAGGATTTTCTTCAGTTCCCTGTTTGCTAATTCAGCCTGCCCATTAGTCTGAGGGTGATATGGTGTGGCCACCTTATGAATAACTCCATATTTATGGAGAAGTTTCTCCATTTGTTTGTTACAAAAATGACCACCACCATCACTGATGAGACCCTTGGGTACTCCATATCTAGTATAGATGTGTTTTTTTAGGAATTGAAGGACAATTTGTGCATCACAGGTAGTTGTGGCTATGGCTTCCACCCACTTTGAAACATACTCCACTGCTACCAAGATATATCTGAATGAATAAGAAGGGGGAAAAGGTCCCATGAAATCAATGCCCCATAGATCAAACAATTCTACTTCCAAAATGAAGTTCTGTGGCATCTCATTCCTTCTTGTTAATCCTCCTGCTCTCTGGCATTCATTACATTGGTCAATAGAAACCGCTTTGCAATATCTTTGCAGCTGTTCTTTCTGGACCAAAGTGTCCACCATAAGCTGAGCCATGGCAATGCCATAATATATCTCTTATTTCACTCTCAGGGACACATCTCCTGATTATTCCATCAGAGCATCTTTTGAACAGATAAGGTTCATCCCACAAGAACTTCCTTGCTTCATTGATTAGTTTCTTCACTTGTTGCTTAGTGAATTCTTGAGGTATCTTCCTCCCTACTTTGTAGTTTGCTATATCAACGAACCATGGTGTTTGTTGGATCAGCATAAGATGTTCATCTGGGAAGCTTTCATTCACAGGTTGTGAAGCCTTTTGAATTGTTTCTTGTGGCAGCCTTGACAAATGATCAGCAACTCGGTTTTCAGTGCCTTTCCTGTCCCTTACCTCAATGTCAAATTCTTGTAGGAGTAGAATCCACCTGATAAGTCTTGGTTTAGCATCCTGCTTTGACATCAAATACTTGAGGGCGGCATGATCAGTATAAACCACAATTTTAGATCCTATCAAGTACGATCTAAACTTATCAAATGCATAGACTACAGCTAACAATTCCTTTGTTGTGGTGTAATTTTTTTGAGCCTCATTCAATACTTTACTTGCATAATATATGACATGATGCAAGTTTCCCTTCTTTTGTCCAAGTACAACACCAATTGCAATATCACTTGCATCACACATGAGTTCAAAAGGTAAGTTCCAATCCGGGGGTGTGATAATTGGTGCTGTTGTGAGTTTATGTTTTAAAGTTTCAAAGGCATGCTGGCAATTTTCATCAAAAACAAAAGGTTTATCAATCATTAACAGGTTACTCAAATGTTTGGCTATTTTAGAAAAATCTTTGATAAACCTTCTATAAAATCCTGCATACCCCAAGAAACTTCTAACAGATTTCACATTAGTTGGTGGAGGGAGTTTTTCTATTATTTCAACTTTTGCCTTGTCAACCTCTATTCCTCTTCTTGAAACTTTATGACCAAGAACAATCCCCTCAGGCACCATGAAATGGCACTTCTCCCAATTCAAAACCAAATTAGTTTCTTGGCACCGTTTCAAGACAAGAGTTAGATGGTTTAGGCAAGTATTGAAATTATCACCAAAAACAGAGAAGTCATCTATGAAAACCTCTAAAAATTTTTCAACCATATCTGAGAAAATGGAGAGTATACACCTTTGAAAAGTGGTTGGGGCATTGCATAATCCGAATGGCATTCTTCTATAAGCAAAAACTCCAACTGGGCATGTGAATGAAGTCTTTTCTTGATCCTTTGGATCTACCACTATCTGATTATACCCAGAATAGCCATCTAGGAAGCAATAATAAACATGGCCTGCCAACCTTTCAAGCATCTGATCAATGAAAGGAAGTGGGAAGTGATCTTTGCGTGTGGCATCATTCAGCCTTCTATAGTCAATACACATCCTCCACCCTGTCACAGTTCTTGTGGGAATGAGTTCACTCCTCTCATTAATAATGACTGTCATCCCACCCTTCTTTGGTACCACTTGGACTGGGCTTATCCATGAGCTATCAGAAATAGGATATATGATTCCTGCATTCCATAATTTCATTACTTCCTTCTGGACGACTTCCTTCATTGCAGGATTTAGTCTTCTCTGAGGTTGAATTACTGCTTTGGAATTGTCCTCCAAAAGAATCTTATGCATACATACTGTAGGGCTAATGCCTTTCAGGTCATCAATGGTCCATCCTAAAGCATCCTTGTGAGCTCTGAGAACATCAAGAAGCTCTCCTTCTTCTTTCTTTGTCAAGGATGAGTTAATGATCACTGGGAAGCTCTCTGAAGTGCCAAGAAATGCATATTTGAGATGAGAAGGTAATGGCTTCAGTTCTTGCTTTCGCACTTCTTCTTTCTTGCTTGGTTCCACCTCTTTGCCTATGGACACCCCAGCTGCGTGTTCCTCTATTGTTTCCTGATTGTCTTTTTCTTGCTCATGCTGATTAATGTCTAACATTTCTTCCACCAGGCTCTCTATCATATCCACTCTCAAATGATCTTCCTGCTCAGGAGGGTGTTGCATTGACTTAAAAACATTTATGATCATTTGCTTATTGTGTACTCTGAAAATCATTTCTCCTTTTTCCACATCTATAATGGCTCTTGCAGTTGCTAGAAATGGTCTTCCCAAGATGATTGAATTGTTTCCTTCCTCGTCGGTGTCTAGGATTATAAAGTCCGCAGGGAAGATAAACTCTCCAACCTTTACTAACAGATTTTCCACAATTCCATTTGGTGTCTTGATTGATCTGTCGGCCATGACTAGTGACATCCTGGTGGGTTTGAGTTCTTCTATGGCAAGCTTCTTCATCATGGATAAGGGCATTAAGTTGATACTAGCTCCAAGATCACAGAGAGCTTTGTCCAAGGCTAGTTTGCCTATGGTGCATGACACTACAAAACTCCCTGGATCTTTAAGCTTTGGTGGAATTCCTTTTTGGAGCACGGCGCTACATTCCTCACTGAGCATTACCATCTCCTTCTCATTCCAATCTCTCTTCTTATTGATGAGCTCCTTCAAAAACTTGGCGTACAGAGGCATTTGCTCTAATGCCTCAGCTAAAGGTATGTTGATCTCCAGCTTCTTGAAAGTCTCAAGAAATTTGTGGAAATGCTGATCCTTTGTCTCTTTGTGGAATCTTTGAGGATAAGGTAGTGGGAGTGTCAAGCTTTTCTCCCCTTGAAGTTGTCTTGGAATTGGTTCTTCCATGATCTGCCTTCCTTTCTTCAGACTTTGTGGTCTGTCTTCTTTTTCAACCTGTTTCTCGTCACTCTCTTCAGGCTTCTTGGTGGCTTCTTCATCCTTCAGCAGTATTTTCCCACTCCTCAACTGTATTGCCTTGCATTCCTCTTTTAGGTTAGGAATGGTGTCACTTGGTAGTGAGCTTGATGGTTTTTCAACAGAAATTTGTTTGGAGATTTGCCCAATTTGCCTTTCTAAGTTCTTCATGGAAGCTTCTTGGTTCTTTGTTGTCAATTCTTGGTTTTTCATCATCTTCTCCATGAGCAGCTCTAGATTAGTGATCCTCTGGGATTCTTGTGAAATTGGTTGGTTTTGGGGTGTTGTTGGATGATGATAAGTGTTTTGGTTAGTTGGGTGGTTATTGGGTAGGTGATGGTTAGAGTTAGGGTAATTGTTTTGTGGTTTTTTGTATGTATTTTGGTTAGTGTTTGGCTGGGGGTTGTGGTTTGTGCTTTTCCAATTGTTTTGACTTGAATTTCTTTGCCATGGCTGCTGAATTTGATTGTGGTTATCTCCCCATCTGAGATTGGGATGGTTCTTCCAAGAAGGGATATAAGTATCTCCATAGACTTCATTAGTTCCAGGATTTTGGTTGTGCATGTATTGGACTTGCTCTTGCTGTTGCTCCTCTTGAATTTCTTCATTTTGCCCCCAAGTAGTTGATGGTTGGCTTGTGGCACTTACTGATGCAACTTGCAAGCCATCAATCCTTTTGGCCATTTGCTCAAACTGTTGTTGAATCTGCTGCTGCATTATCTTGTTCTGAGCTAGAATTGAATCCACTCCTTCCGACTCCATTACTCCTCTTCTTTGTGATGGTTGGCGTTGTCTTTGATGAGCAAAGAAATATTGGTTGTTAGCCACCATATCAATGAGGTTTTGAGCTTCCTCTGTAGTTTTCATGAGTTGTAAAGAGCCTCCAGCTGAATGATCAAGTGCTTCTTGAGCCTTAAGAGTGAGCCCCTCATAGAAGTTCTGCAGCTTGTCCCACTCAGTGAACATCTCTGGTAGACATTTCCTCAATAGTGCCTTATATCTTTCTCATGCTTCATATAAATTTTCAGCTTCCATTTGAGTGAATGTCTGCACCTCAGTCTTCAATCTTAGGATTCTTTGAGGGGGATAAAATTTGGCAAGGAACTTGCTTACCAAGTCATCCCAAGTGTTGATGCTCTCTTTTGGAAAGGTCTCTAGCCATTGAGTAGCTTTGTCTCTGAGAGAAAATGGAAAGAGCAACAACTTGTAGCTGTCAGGAGGCACACCATTGGTTTTCACAGTATCACAGATTCTCAAGAAAGTAGATAAGTGTTGATTTGGGTCCTCCAATGGCCCTCCTCCAAAAGAACAGTTGTTTTGAACCAAAGTGATGAGTTGTGGCTTTAGTTCAAAATTGTTTGCATTGACATTAGGAGTAAGAATGCTACTTCCACAGTGTCTAGCATTTGCAAATGTGTATGAAGCCAGGACTCTTCTTTGTTGTTGGTTGTTGTTGGCCCCTCCTCCTGGTTGATTGAGATTTGATGGATCTCCTTCCATTTCTTGGAATTCCTCCTCAGATTCTTCCTCTCCAATAACGTTCTTCCCTCTTTCAGCTCTTCTTATTCTTCGAAGAGTTCTTTGTCAATTTCAGAGAGGACAGGGGAAGATCTTCCTGTACCTGACATACAAACACACAACAATAAACACACAGATCCAGAAAACCAATGAAACTTCAATCTATAGCTAGAATGAAGTTTTAGTTAGTTTAAGCAAAAATTCAAACAGTTAGTGTGTTAGCTAAAATTAAAACAACAGAAAAGAAAAAGTGCTTGATCTAAACCTCCACTTCACTTAATCATTGTCAATCTATTTCAATCCCCGGCAACGGCACCAAAAACTTGATGTGTGGAAAACAATCCAACACAAAACTCACCGGCAAGTGTACCGGGTCGCATCAAGTAATAAAAACTCACGGGAGTGAGGTCGATCCCACAGGGATTGAAGGATTGAGTAATTTTAGTTTAGTGGTTGATTTAGTCAAGCGAATCAAATATTGGTTGAGTAGTTTATATTTAACAGAAGCTAAATTGCTTGGAATGTAAAGGGAGAGGGGAGAATTGCAGTAAATTAAAGGACAGAAAAATAAAAGTGTTGAATCTTAAAGAACAAGAAATTAAATGACTGAAACTTAAAGTGCAAGAAATGTAAATTGCAGTAACTTAAAGTGCAAGAAATATAAATTGCTTGAATGTAAAAGGGGAATTAAGGATTGGGAATTCAGAGTTCCAAATTGGGAATTCAGAATTCCAGCAAAAGAAAGTAGATTGCAACAATTAATAGAGTAGAAGATGAATTGGAATAAACTAAAATTCAAACAGAAAATGAAATTAAATTGCAGAGGTTCACAGAAGAACCAACCAGGAAAATGGGATCTCAGGTCTCAAGAGACTAGAAAGCAAAGTCTAGATCTCAATTGCCTTCCCAGATCCAAGTTCACAAAGCAATTAACAAGAAACAGAAGAAGAAGCAGTAAAGGAAATTGAAATTAAACTCAATTGTGCAGAAAGGAATTAGAGATTTTGAATGGAGATTGAGACAGAATTTTCTCAATTCTTCACACCCAAAACTCAAAACAAGAAAAATAAAAGTGCCCAAGCAAGAACGAGGAAGAAGAGAGATCAATTCTCCTCCCCAATTCTCTGAAATCTCAGTGAAGTCACCAAGAGAAGTTCCAAAGCTCAAAATAAAAGTGAAGGTTCAAAGGAAAATTCAAAGTTCAAAAGTAAAGCCAAAAGTCCTAATTACATCAAACTAGCTCCTATTTATACACTTTCCATTCTTGGATCTTAGGATTTGGATGGGCTTTTGATTTGGTGAAGAAATGAATTTTATTGGATTTTTAATCCAATTTTAGCCCATGAAGGATTGTTTCCAGGAGGCTGCCCTGCCCTTGTGGAGGGCAGGGCAGGATTTGATGCATGCGGCCTTGGTGCGAGCATGGCGTGCGAGCTTGGTGCGCAGGATGCTGTCCTGCCCACGCGGAGGGCAGGGCAGAAATTTCTGGTGCGCCATTTTGGTGCCTGTGCGCGCTGCTGGTGCTGCCGAATGATGCCCTTGGTGCGCCAGGTTGGTGCGCTGGCCGTGCCACAACAAAATGCTGCCCTGCCCTCGCGGAGGGCAGGGCAGTGTTTCCAAATTGAAGTCCCGTGTTTGAGACTTGGCCGATACGCACGCTACCCATTTTCCTTGGCTTTCTTGGCACCACAATGAAGCCTAGTTCCTTGTTTCCTCATTGTGCCGTGTTCGAGACTTGTGGCAAGCAAGGATAAACTTTTTCCTTTGATTTATTTTCCATGAAGGCCCGATACTGCCCTTGTGGAGGGCAGGGCAAGATTTTTCCTTCCTTTGATCCAAGGCACAATTTTGTGCTCTGCCCTTGTCGTGGGCAGGGCAGAGTTGCCTCATCAAGCCTTGTTCCCTTATGTTGCCCTCCTAGAGGGCAGTGTGCCCTTGTGGAGGGCAATGCTTGCTTTCCTCCTTTATGTGCCACGCCTTTTTCTCCTTTGGCCACACTTTCTTAGGCCACGCTTTCTATTTTCTTCTTTTCTTCACCTACAATCAACCAAAATAACCACTCAAAGTATCACTAAATTCACAAGGCTTACAAATCAATTAAGAATCAATTAAATTCAGCTTAAACCTTATGAGTTAACATTAATTTCATGGTGGTTGTTTGATTTAAAGAAGTTGTGCATTTTCATTCCAAATCACTTACTTAGGATGCAAGAAAGTGCATAAAGACTAATAAAACAAGTGAAATTAGCTTGAAAAATGGGTATATGATGACTTGTCATCACTATGAATCCATCACCTTTCTTGAATGAAAAATGTTCTTAATTGAAAAAGAGAAGAATTGCATGAATTTTGAATTTTATAACAGATTAATTATTTTGATGTGGTGGCAATACTTTTGTTTTCTGAATCTATGCTTAAACATGCTTAAACAGTGCATATGTATCTTGAATTTGTGGTTCATGAATGTTGGCTCTTGAAAGAATGATGAAAAAGGAGACATGTTACTGAGGATCTGAAAAATCATAAAAATGATTCTTGAAGCAAAAAAAAAAGGAAGAAAAACAAAAAAAAGAGAGAAAAGAAAACGAAAAAAAAAGAGAGAAAAGAAAAAAATAAAGTTGTGATCCAA
>NW_026265138.1:13437-18876 GCF_000817695.3 Arachis duranensis | reverse complement strand
TAGGACCTTTTACTATTGTATTTTCATCTTTGTATCTTTAGATCTTTGTATTCTTGGATCTTTGGATCTTTGATCACGTTTTGGGGGCTGGCCTCTCGGCCATGCCTAGACCTTGTTCTTATGTATTTTCAACTGTGGAGTTTCTACACACCATAGATTAAGGTGTGGAGCTCTGCTGTACCTCGAGTATTAATGCAGTTACTATTGTTCTTCTATTCAATTCAGCCTGTTCTTGTTCCAAGATATCACTTGTTCTTCAACTTGATGAATGTGATGATCCGTGACACTCATCATCATTCTCACCTATGAACGTGTGCCTGACAACCACCTCCGTTCTACCTTAGATTGGGTGGATATCTATTGGATTCTTTAACCGGAATCTTCGTGGTATAAGCTAAAATTGATGGCGGCATTCAAGTGAATCCGGAAGGTCTAAACCTTGTCTGTGGTATTCTGAGTAGGATTCAATGATTGAATGACTGTGACGAGCTTCAAACTTGCGATTGTGGGGCGTTAGTCACAGACGCAAAAGAATCACTGGATTCTATTCCGACATGATCGAGAACCGACAGCTGGATAGCCGTGCCGTGACAGGGTGCGTTGAACATTTCCACTGAGAGGATGGGAGGTAGCCACTGACAACGGTGAAACCCTTGCATACAGCTTACCATGGAAAGGAGTAAGAAGGATTAGATGAAGACAATAGGAAAGCAGAGAGACGGAAAGGACCAAGCATCTCCATACGCTTATCTGAAATTCCCACCAATGAATTGCATAAGTATCTCTATCTTTATCTTTATGTTTTATTCGTATATCACCCATACCCATTTGAGTTTGCCTGACTAAGATTTACAAGGTGACCATAGCTTGCTTCATACCAACAATCTCTGTGGGATTGACCCTTACTCGCGTAAGGTTTATTACTTGGACGACCCAGTACACTTGTTGGTTAGTTGTGCGAAGTTGTAGTGATCATAATTTCGTGCACCAAACTCCAAGAGAAGTCTCTACATGAAAATGCTTCAATGCTCAGCCCAAGCACACACCAAGTGGGCCCGGAAGTGGATTTTTATGACATTTACTCATTTCTGTAAACCCTAGCTACTAGTTCTCTATAAGTAGGACCTTTTGCTATTGTATTTTCATCTTTTGATCATTTGGATCTTTTGATCACTTTAGATCCTTAGATCATCTTTGGACGTCTAGTTCTTAGATTATTGGGAGGCTGGCCTCTCGGCCATGCCTAGACCTTGTTCTTATATATTTTCAACGGTGGAGTTTCTACACACCATGGATTAAGGTGTGGAGCTCTGCTGTACCTTGAGTATTAATGCAATTACTATTGTTCTTCTATTCAATTCAGCTTATTCTTGTTCTAAGATATTCATTCTTACCCAAGAACATGATGAATGTGATGATTATGTGATGCTCATCATCATTCTCACTTATGAACGCGTGCCTGACAACCACTTCCGTTCTACAAGCAAACAAGGCATGAATGTTTATCTCTTGGATTCCTTAATCAGAATCTTCATGGTATAAGCTTGAATTGATGGTGGCATTCAAGAAAATCCGGAAGGTCTAAACCTTGTCTGTGGTATTCTGAGTAGGATTCAAGGATTGAATGACTGTGACGAGCTTCAAACTCGCGATTGTGGGGCGTTAGTGACAGACGTAAAAGAATCACTGGATTCTATTTCGACATGATCGAGAACCGACAGCTGAATAGCCGTGCTGTGACAGAGCGCATTGAACATTTTCCACGGCGATGCCCAACATACAGCTTGCCATGGAAAGGAGTAAGAAAGATTGGATGAAGACAGTAGGAAAGCAGAGAGACGGAAGGGACAAAGCATCTCCATACGCTTATCTGAAATTCTCACCAATGAATTGCATAAGTATCTCTATCTTTATTTTATGCTTTATTCATAAATCATTCATAACCATTTGAATCTGCCTGACTGAGATTTATAAAATGACCATAGCTTGCTTCATACCAACAATCTCTGTGGGATCGACCCTTACTCGTGTAAGGTTTATTACTTGGACGACCTAGTGCACTTGCTGGTTAGTTGTGCGAAGTTGTGATAAAGAGTTGAGATTGCAATTGAGCGTACCATGTTGATGGTGCCATTGATGATCTCAATTTTGTGCACCACCCACCATCCAAATTCAAACCACTTTCCCTCCCAAACCTACCCATAATGGCCGAACTATACCCTCCTCTCCACTCCTATATAAACCCATCTTCACTCCTTCATTTTCACACAACCTAAACACTACTTCTCCCCCTTGGTCGAACCACAAAGCCCCCTCCATCTCCTCCATTTTCTTCTTCTTCTACTCCTTTTTTCCTCTCTTGCTCGAGGACGAGCAAACCTTCTAAGTTTGGCGTGGTAAAAGCGTTGCTTTTTGTTTTTCCATAACCATTTATGGCACCTAAGGCCGGAGAAACCTCTAGAAAGAGGAAAGGGAAGGCAAAATCTTCCACCTCCGAGTCATGGGAGATAGAGAGATTCATCTCAAGGGTGCATCAAGACCACTTCTATGAAGTTGTGGCCATGAAGAAGGTGATCCCCGAGGTCCCTTTCAAACTCAAAAAGAGTGAATATCCGGAGATCCAACATGAGATCCGAAGAAGAGGTTGGGAAGTTCTTACCAACCCCATTCAACAAATCGGAATTTTAATGGTTCAAGAGTTCTACGCCAATGCATGGATCACCAAGAACCATGATCAAAGTGTGAACCCAGACCCAAAGAATTGGCTTATAATGGTTCGGGGAAAATGCTTAGATTTTAGTCCAGAAAATATAAAGCTGGCATTCAACTTGCCCATGATGCAAGGAGATGAACACCCCTACACTAGAAGGGCCAACTTTGATCAAAGGTTGGACCAAGTCCTCATAGACATTTGTGAAGAGGGCGCTCAATGGAAGAGAGATTCAAGAGGGAAGCCGGTTCAACTGAGAAGGCATGACATCAAGCCCGTGGCTAGGGGATGGTTGGAGTTTATCCAACGCTCAATCATTCCCACTAGCAACCGGTCCGAAGCTACTAAAGAACGGGCTATCATGATTCACAGCATCATGATTGGAGAGGAAGTAGAAGTTCATGAGGTTATATCCCAAGAACTTTATAAGGTGGCGGATAAGTCCTCTACCTTGGCAAGGTTAGCCTTCCCTCATCTCATTTGTCACCTCTGTAATTCAGTTGGAATTAACATAGAGGGAGACATCCTCATTGATGAGGACAAGCCCATCACTAAGAAGAGGATGGAGCAAACAAGAGATCCCACTCATGGACATGAGGAAATTCCTCATCATGAAATCCCTGAGATGCCTCAAGGGATGCACTTTCCTCCACAAAACTATTGGGAGCAAATCAACACCTCCCTAGGAGAATTGAGATCCAACATGGGACAACTAATGGTGGAGCACCAAGAACATTCCATCCTCCTCCATGAAATTAGAGAAGATCAAGAATCATGAGAGAGGAGCAACAAACGCAAGGAAGAGATATTGAGGAGCTCAAGCACTCCATAAGATCTTCAAGAGGAATAACAAGCCGCCATCACTAAGGTGGACCCGTTCTTTAATCTCCTTGTTCTTTATTTTTCTGTTTTTTCGAATTTTTATGCCTATATTTATGTTTGTGTCTCATGATCATTAGTGTCTTAGTGTCTATGCCTTAAAGTTATAAATGTCCTATGAATCCATCACCTTTCTTAAATGAAAAATGTTCTTAATTGAAAAAGAAAAGAATTGCATGAATTTCAAATTTTATAACAGATTAATTATTTTGATGTGGTGGCAATACTTTTGATTTCTGAATGTATGCTTGAACAATGCATATGTCTTTTGAATTTTTTGTTCATGAATGTTAAAATTGTTGGCTCTTGAAAGAATGATGAAAAAGGAGACATGTTACTGAGGATCTGAAAAATCATAAAAATGATTCTTGAAGCAAGAAAAAGCAGTGAATTAAAAAAAAAAAGAGCAAGCAGAAAAAGCCAATAGCCCTTTAAACCAAAAGGCAAGGATAATAAAAAGGATCCAAGGCTTTGAGCATCAATGGATAGGAGGGCCTACAGGAATAACATCCTGGCCAAAGCCGCAAAACCAAGCTGTCCCTAACCATGTGCTTGTGGCGTGAAGGTGTCAAGTGAAAACTTGAGACTGAGCGGTTAAAGTCGTGATCCAAAGCAAAAAGAGTGTGCTTAAGAACCTTGGACACCTCTAATTGGGGAGTCTAGCAAAGCTGAGTCACAATCTGAAAAGATTCACCCATTTATGTGTATGTGGCATGGATGTATCCGGTGGTAATACTGGAAAACAGAGTGCTTTGGGCCACGGCCAAGACTCATAAAGTAGTTGTGTTCAAAAATCATCATACTTAACTAGGAGAATCAATAACACTATCTAGATTCTGAGTTCCGATAGAAGCCAATCATTCTGAACTTCAAAGGATAAAGTGAGATGCCAAAACTGTTTAGAGGCAAAAAGCTAAAAGCCCCGCTCATCTAATTAATACTGATCTTCATAGATATTTTTGGAATTAATTGTATATTCTCTTCTTTTTATCCTATTTTATTTTTAGTTTCTTGGAGAAAAGCAACAATTTAACTTTGGTGTTGTGATGAGCAGATAATTTATACGCTTTTTGGCATTGTTTTTAGTATGTTTTTAGTATGTTTTAGCTAGTTTTTATTATATTTTTATTAGTTTTTATTTAAAATTCACTTTTCTGGACTTTACTATGAGTTTGTGTATTTTTTTGTGATTTCAGGTATTTTCTGGCTGAAATTGAGGGACCTCGGCAAAAATCTGATCCGGAGGCTGAAAAAGGACTGCAGATGCTGTTGGATTCTGACCTTCCTTCATTCAAAGTGGATTTTCTGGAGCTACAGAAGCCAAATTGGCGCGCACTTAATTGTGTTGGAAAGTAGACATCCTGGGCTTTCCACCAATATATAATAGTCCATACTTTGCTCGAGATTTGATGGCCCAAACCGGCGTTCCAAATTAGCTCAAGAATTCCCGGCGTTTAACGCCGGAACTGGCACAGAAGTGGGAGTTAAACGCCCAAACTGGCACAAAAGCTGGCGTTTAACTCCAAGAAAAGTCTCTACACATGAAAGCTTCAATTCTCAGTCCAAGCACACACCAAGTGGGCCCGGAAGTGGATTTTTACGTCATTTACTCATTTTTGTAAACCCTAAGCTACTAGTTGTCTATAAATAGAACCTTTTGCTATTGTATTTTCATCTTTGGATCAATTTAGATCTTCAGATCATCTTTGGACATCTAGTTCTTAGATCATGGGGGCTGGCCTCTTGGCCATGCCTAGACCTTGTTCTTATGTATTTTCAACGGTGGAGTTTCTACACACCATAGATTAAGGTGTGGAGCTCTGCTGTACCTCGAGTATTAATGCAATTAC
>NW_026265138.1:11926-13260 GCF_000817695.3 Arachis duranensis | reverse complement strand
TCTACCTTAGATTGGGTGGATATCTCTTGGATTCCTTAATCAGAATCTTCGTGGTATAAGCTAGAATTGATGGCGGCATTCTTCAGAATCCGGAAGGTCTAAACCTTGTCTGTGGTATTCTGAGTAGGATTCAGGGATTGAATGACTTTGACGAGCTTTAAACTCGCGATTGTGGGGCGTTAGTGACAGACGCAAAAGAATCACTGGATTCTATTCCGACATGATCGAGAACCAACAGATGAATAGCCGTGCTATGTCAGAGCGCGTTTAACATTTTCACTGAGAGGACGGGACTGTAGCCATTGACAACGGTGATGCCCAACATACAGCTTGCCATGGAAAGGAGTAAGAAGGATTGGATGAAGACAGTAGGAAAGCAGAAAGACGGAAGGGACAAAGCATCTCCATACGCTTATCTGAAATTCTCACCAATGAATTACATAAGTATCTCTATCTTTATTTTATGTTTTATTCATCCTTTAATTATCAATCCTCCATAACCATTTGAATCCGCCTGACTGAGATTTACAATATGACCATAGCTTGCTTCATACCAACAATCTCCGTGGGATTGACCCTTACTCGCGTAAGGTTTTTTACTTGGACGACCCAGTGCACTTGCTGGTTAGTTGTGTGAAGTTGTGATAAAGAGTTGAGATTGCAATTGAGCGTACCATGTTGATGGTGCCATTGATGATCACAATTTCGTGCACCAGATACCTATCTCAACAAATTCCCAAACCCACTGATGGATTCCCCAGTGATACAGAGAAGAATGCAAGAGGAGAAACAAAGAAAGAGAGATGGGAAGAATGCAAAATGATAACCACAAGTGATGAGGAGAGTATGAATGGAGTATAACCACAAGTGATGAGGGGAGTATGAATGGAGTAGAACACCTCCAAAATAACAAAAAGGAAAGCCAAGAAGAGGGAAGCTGTGCCACTCAGCTTACATCCAAGGAAGAGCTAAAGAAGAAGGAGGTATTGAACCCATATGCACCTTTTCCCCACAGGCTTAAAGGTGGTGTAGCAGGGAGAATGTACTCAAGGTTTCTTGATATGTTTGCATCTCTAGATGTAAATATACAATTCATTAAAGCCCTCCAATAGATGCCTTTCTACATCAAGTATATAAAGGAACTACTAGCCACAAAAAGTCCATTGAAGGGTGGACAAATGATGAGCGGATAATTTATACGCTTTTTGGCATTATTTTTAGGTAGTTTTTAGTAAGTTCAAGCTACTTTTATGGATGTTTTCATTAGTTTTTATGTTAAATTCACATTTCTGGACTTTACTATGAGTTTGTGTGTTTTTCTGTGATTTCAGGTA
>NW_026265138.1:11554-11831 GCF_000817695.3 Arachis duranensis | reverse complement strand
GGAGGCTGACAAAGGACTGCTGATGCTGTTGGAATCTGACCTCTCTGCACTCGAAATGGATTTTCTGGAGCTACAAAACTCCAACTGGCGCGCTCTTAACAGCGTTGGAAAGTAGACATCCAGAGCTTTCCAGCAATATATAATAGTTTATACTTTATTTGGGAATTGACGACGTAAACTGGCGCTCAACTCCAGTTCCATGTTGCTGTCTGGAGTAAAACGCCAGAAACACGTCACGACCCGGAGTTGAACGCCCAAAACACGTTACAACTTGGCA
>NW_026265138.1:7856-11366 GCF_000817695.3 Arachis duranensis | reverse complement strand
TATTCTTCATCTGAGGAGACTATTGATCATGTTTTGGGGGTATGGCCATTTGGCCATGCCTGAACCTTTCACTTATGTATTTTCAACGGTGGAGTTTCTACACACCATAGATTAAGGGTGTGGAGCTCTGTTGTACCTCAAGTTTCAATGCAATTACTATCATTTTCTATCCAATTCGAATTATTCCTATTCTAAGATATTCGTTGCACTTCAACTTGATGAATGGGATGATCCGTGACACTCATCATCATTCTCACCTATGAACGCGCGTGATTGACAACCACTTCCGTTCTACCTTAGGCCGGGCGCGTATCTCTTAGATTCCTTAAACAGAATCTTCGTGGTATAAGCTAGATTGATGGCGGCATTCATGGGAATCCAGAAAGTCTAAACCTTGTCTGTGGTATTCCGAGTAGGATTCTGGAATTGAATGACTGTGACGAGCTTCAAACTCCTGAAGGCTGGGCGTTAGTGACAGACGCAAAAGAATCAAGGAATTCTATTCCAACCTGATTGAGAACCGACAGATGATTAGCCGTGCTGTGACAGAGCATTTGGACCTTTTTCAATGAGAGGATGGGATGTAGCCATTGACAACGGTGATGCCCTACATACAGCTTGCCATGGAAAGGAGTAAGAAGGATTGGATGAAGCAGTAGGAAGGCAGAGATTCAGGAGGAACACAGCATCTCCATACACCTATCTGAAATTCCCATCATGGAAATACACAAGTAACTTTATCCTTATTTTATGTTTATTTACTATTATTTGATTTTCCAAATTCCATAATTTATTTAAATCTGCCTGACTGAGATTTACAAGATGACCATAGCTTGTTTCATACCAACAATCTCTGTGGGATCGACCCTTACTCACGTAAGGTTTATTACTTGGACGACCCAGTACACTTGCTGGTTAGTTGAACGGAGTTGTGACAACACATAGTAAAGAGCTATTATCTCGAATTAAATTTCATACAAGTACAAAGAGTACGAATCACAATTTCGTCCCCCAAGTTTTTGGCGCCGTTGCCGGAGATTGTTTGAATTACAATTACGTGCAACTACAGCGCCAAGTTTTTCTGATCCGGCAACAACACCAAGTTTTTGGCGCCGTTGCCGGGGATTGTTCGAGTATGGACAACTGACGGTTCATCTTGTTGCTCAGATTAGGTAATTTTCTTTTCAAAAATTTTTCAAAAATCTTTCAAAAATATTTTTCTATTATTTTGTTTTTTTATATAATTTTCGAAAAAAAATAATAAAAATACAAAAAAATCATAAAATCATAAAAATAAAAAATATTTTGTGTTTCTTATTCAAGTCTTGAGTCAACATTTAAGTTTGGTGTCATTTGCATGCTTTAAAAAAATTTTTTGCATTTTTCGAAAATTCATGCATTCATGGTGTTCTTCATGATCTTCAAGTTGTTCTTGACAAGTCTTCTTGTTTGATCTTGATGTTTTCTTGTTTTGTGTTGTTTGTTGTTTTTCATATGCATTTTTTTATTTGTTAGAGTCCATGCATTAAAGATTTCTAAGTTTGGTGTCTTGCATGTTTTCTTTGCATAAAAAATCTTTCAAAATTATGTTCTTGATGTTCATCATGATCTTCATAGTGTTCTTGGTGTTCATCTTGACATTCATAGTGTTCTTGCATGCACCATGTGTTTTGATCCAGAATTTTCATGTTTTGGGTCATTTTTATGTTTTTCTCTCTCATCATCAAAAATTCAAAAATCAAAAAAATATCTTTTCCTTTTTTTCTCTCCTAATTTTAGAAATTTTGGGTTGACTTGGTCAAAAATTTTTTGTTTCTAACAAGTCAACTCAAATTTTCAATTTTAAAAATCTTATTTTTCTAAAATCTTTTTCAAAAATCATATCTTTTTCATTTTTTTTATTTTCAAAAAATTCCAAAAATCTTTTTCAAAATATTTTCAAAATCTTTTTCTTATCTTTATGTCAATTTTTCGAAATTACACTAACAAGTAATATGATTGATTCAAAAATTTGAAGTTTGTTACTTTCTTGTTAAGAAATGTTCAATATTTAAATTCTAGAATCATATCTTTTAGTTTCTTGTTAGTTAAGTAATTAATTTTAATTTAAAAAAATTAAATCTTTTTCAATCCTATCTTTTTATCATATCCTCTTATCTTATCTTTTTATATCTTTTTCAAAATTTATCTTTTTCAAAAATTTGATTTCAAAATATCTTATCTAACTTCTTAACTTCTTATCTTTTCAAATTTGATTTTAATATCTTTTTCAACTAACTATCTGACTTTTTGTTTGTTTCTTATCTTTTTCAAAACCACCTAACTACTTTTCCCTCTCTAATTTTTGAAAATATCTCATCCCTTTTTCAAAATTCTTTTTAAATTAACTAATTGTTTTAAATTTTAATTTTAATTATATCTCATCTTTAATTTTCGAAAATCACTAACCATTTTTTCAAAATTATTTTCGAAATTCTCTATCTCTCCTTCTTTTATTTATTTATTTATTTATTTACTAACACTTCTCTTCACCTCTCTTCATCTCAAATCACTACCTCTACCCTTAACCATTCTTCTTCACTCTTCTTCCCTTCCCTCTTTTACTAACAACAAAGGATCCTCTTTACTGTGACATAGAGGAATCCTCTTTTTTTTTTCTTATTCTCTTCTTCCCTATATGAGCAGGAATAAGGAAAAAGGTACTCTTGTTGAAGCTGATCCTGAACCTGAAAGGACTCTGAAGAGAAAACTAAGAGAAGCCAAATTACAACAATCCAGAGACAACCTTTCTAAGATTTTCGAACAAGAGAAGGAGATGGCAGCCGAACCCAACAACAATAATGCAAGGAGGATGCTTGATGATTTCACTAAACCAACGTCCAAGTTTGATGGAAGAAGCATCTCAATTCCTGCCATTGGAGCAAACAATTTTGAGCTGAAACCTCAATTAGTTGCTTTGATGCAACAGAACTGCAAGTTTTATGGACTTCCATCTGAAGATCCTTATCAGTTTTTAACTGAGTTCTTGCAGATTTGTGAGACTGTTAAGACAAATAGAGTAGATCCTGAAGTCTACAGGCTCATGCTTTTCCCTTTTGCTATAATAGATAGAGCTAGAGCATGGTTGGACTCACAACCTAAAGATAGCCTGGACTCCTGGGATAAGCTGGTCACGGCCTTCTTGGATAAATTCTTTCCTCCTCAAAAGCTGAGCAAGCTTAGAGTGGATGTTCATACCTTCAAACAAAAAGATGGCGAATCCCTCTATAAAGCTTGGGAAAGATACAAGCAGATGACCAAAAAGTGTCCTTCTGACATGTTTTCAGAATGGACCATATTAGATATATTCTATTATGGTCTATCTGAGTTTTCCAAAATGTCATTGGACCATTCTGCAGGTGGATCCATTCACCTAAAGAAAACGCCTGCAGAAGCTCAAGAACTTATTGACATGGTTGCAAATAACCAATTCATGTACACTTCTGAGAGGAACTCCGTGAATAATGGGAC
>NW_026265138.1:6743-6996 GCF_000817695.3 Arachis duranensis | reverse complement strand
CAAATAACCAATTCATGTACACTTCTGAGAGGAATTCCGTGAATAATGGGACGCCTCAGAGGAAGGGAGTTCTTGAAATTGCTGCTCTGAATGCCATATTGGCTCAGAATAAAGTGTTGACTCAGCAAGTCAACATGATCTCTCAAAGTCTGAATGGATGGAAAAATACATCCAACAGTACTAAAGAGGCAGCTTCTGAAGAAGCTTATGATCCTGAGAACCCTGCAATGGCAGAGGTAAATTACATGGGTGA
>NW_026265138.1:4499-6245 GCF_000817695.3 Arachis duranensis | reverse complement strand
TATCACCATACCCATTTGAGTTTGCCTGACTGAGATTTACAAGGTGACCATAGCTTGCTTCAAACCAACAATCTCTGTGGGATCGACCCTTACTCGCGTAAGGTTTATTACTTGGACGACCCAGTACACTTGCTGGTTAGTTGTGCGAAGTTGTGTTTATGCCATGGTATTGAACACCAAGTTTTTGGATTCATCACAGGGGATTATTTGTGTTATGAAAAGTATTGATCACAATTTCGCGCTACCAAGTTTTTGGCGCCGTTGCCGGGGATTGTTCGAGTATGGACAACTGACAGTTCATCTTGTTGCTTAGATTTGGTATTTTTTCTTCAGAATTCTTGAAGATGAATTCTAGTGTTTCAAGATGATCTGTTGAAGTCTGGCTGGCTGTGAAGCCATGTCTAATTTCATTGGACCGAGGTTTCAACTTATCATCATAAGAGCTTGTTGATTTCTATCAATCTTGCTATTGGAGCAGTGATCTACTAAGGCTTGGCTGGCCATTGGCCATGTCTAGTGTTTTGGATCGAAGCTTTCTTTGAAAGCTTGGCTGGCTGTGAAGCCATGTCTAATTCCTGGACCGGAGTCTTAGACTAAACATTGCATGATTCCTGGAAAGCTTTGACTAAACATTGCATGATTCCTGGAATTCTCATTAAGAATTTTGATACCTTCATTTTCTTTTTCCACTTAATTTTCGAAAAGGCACAAAAAAATTTAGAAAATCATAAAATCCAAAAATTTCTTGTTTGAGACTCTATTCTCATCTTAAGTTTGGTGTCAATTGCATGTTTCTGTTCTTATTGCATTCATGCATGTGTCTTCATTGATCTTCAAGTTGTTCTTGATGATTTCATTGCTCTAATCTTTGAATTCTCTTGACTTGAGTGTTTTGTGTTTTTCATACGCATTCTCATGTTGTTAGTATACAAACTGCTAAGTTTGGTGTCTTGCATGCATTGTTATTTGATTTTAGTTGCATTTTGATTATTCCTTGTTATTAAAAATCCAAAAATATTTTTAATTTGTGTCTTTTCAAGTCAATAATACAGAGAATTGAAGATTCAGAACATACTGTAGAGGAATTGCACAGAAAAAGCTGGGCGTTCAAAACGCCCAGTAAGGAAGACAGACTGGCATTTAAACGCCAACCAGGGTACCTGGTTGGGCGTTTAACGCCCAAAAGGGTAGCATTTTGGGCGTTAAACGCCCAGAATGGTGCATGGCACAAGGGGGAAGATTTTGTTTTCAATGCAAATTTTTTTTCAAGTTTTCAAAGTTTTTCAAAATCAAATCTTTTTCAAATCAATCTTTTCAATCAAATCTTTTTCAAAATCAATTTCTTTCTATTTTCAAAAATACTTGCTATCAATTAATGATTTGAGTCAACATTTCAAGTATGTTGCCTTTTCTGTTGAGAAAGGTTTAATGTTTGAATCATATCTTTTCTTGATAGCCAAGTCATTAATTTTTAAAATCAATTCTTTTTAAAATGTTTTTCAAATCATATCTTCTCAATCACATCTTTTTAAAAAAAAAACCCAATCATATCTTCTTAACCACATCTTTTTCAAAATAACTTTCAATCAAATCTTTTTTATTTCTAATTTCAAATTCTTTTTCAAAAACCACTTGATTTTTTTTCCACTTTTATTTTCGAAAATCAATTAGTGTTTTTCAAAATGTTTTCAAAATCTTTTACTTAATTTTCGAAAATTACTTCCCTTCTTCTCACATCCTTCTATT
>NW_026265138.1:0-790 GCF_000817695.3 Arachis duranensis | reverse complement strand
GCGTAAGGTTTATTACTTGGACGACCCAGTACACTTGCTGGTTAGTTGTGCGAAGTTGTGTTTATGCCATGGTATTGAACACCAAGTTTTTGGATTCACTACCGGGGATTATTTGAGTTGTGAAAAGTATTGATCACAATTTCGCGCTACCATCCTCCATGAAATAAGAGAAGAACAAAGAATCATGAGAGAGGAGCAACAAAGACAAGGAAGAGACATTGAGGAGCTCAAGCACTCTATAGGATCTTCAAGAGGAAGAAAGATCTGCCATCACTAAGGTGGACCCGTTCTTTAATTTCCTTGTTCTTTATTTTCCTGTTTTTCGAATTTTAGTGCTTATGTTTGTCTATGTTTGTGTCTTGTGATCATTAGTGTCTTAGTGTCTATGCCTTAAAGTTATGAATGTCCTATGAATCCATCACCTTTCTTGAATAAAAAAATGTTCTTAATTGAAAAAGAAAAGAATTGCATGAATTTTGAATTTTATAACAGTTTAATTATTTTGATGTGGTGGCAACACTTTTGTTTTCTAAATGTATGCTTAAACAGTGCATATGTCTTTTGAATTTGTGGTTCATGAATATTGGCTCTTGAAAGAATGATGAAAAAGGAGACATGTTACTGAGGATCTGAAAAATCATAAAAAAGATTCTTGAAGCAAGAAAAAGCAGTGAATACAAAAAAAAATTTCAAAAAAAAAAAGAAAGAATTAAAGTTGTGATCCAAGGCAAAAAGAGTGTGCTTAAGAACCCTGGACACCTCTAATTGGGGACTCTAGCAAAGCTGAGTC
>NW_026265137.1:30360-32034 GCF_000817695.3 Arachis duranensis | reverse complement strand
TTATTAAGAGAAAATGAGTGAATTTAAGCTAAAACTAACTGAACTAACTAACTAATAAAGCAAATATGCACTTGCATCACATATACCACCATTAACTTCCATTCTACTTATGCAACATTGGATATTTACTTTCCAATTCAAACAATTCTCTTTTATTCAAGCATATGGGAAACAACACAAAATTCAGCTCGGCAATGGATGACAAGCAAAATTCAGATTTAGCATTTCTCTAGCTATTTATTAAATGACAAAGAAAAATAAAATAAAAAAATGCACAAAGTAAAAGAAATAAACAATGGAGGCATATCATGTTTCAGACATGCATCTCCTTATTAGGGATATGAAGGAAGAAGTATGAAAGAACTTTGCCACTTTCTAATGATTGTGGCTGCCACTTGATTCTCCCTTTTTCTTCTTTCTCTTCCCTAGCTTGGAGTAGTCTCGGACTTCTTCACCAGGGCATCTTCTATCCCAGACAGAATCTAAGAGTCCTGAGAGTCCAACTTCTTCCAATCTGTTAAGTGTTAACTCTGTGTAATGATGAGATCTTGCTTTTTACTTGGCTTCAAATTCAGGGCATTGCTCAAATGGCTTGATCTGTGGATTGAGTGTTGGCAAATTGTGGGTCAAGTACTCCAACCTTGCTTGTATGTTTTCATCACTCTCCATTCTTTGCACATATCTAATTTCTTCCATAGTGTGATGAATATTCTTCCATTGATACAGGTTGTGACTATATTCTCCTGCTTTAGCTTGACTAAAATACAGCTTATCATATGATTCCTTGAATTCTTTGTATTGCTCTTTTTGTCCTTCAAGAATCTGTACTTGAAATTCTTGCTGCTGAGTCATCATTTGTTGTTGCCATCTCTCTTGCTTCTCCTCCATTTGACGCTGCCAAGCTTCTCGTTCCTCTTTATCCCTCAAATATTGCTCCCTAAACTCTGGATGGGGCTCTAGATATTGCTCTTGGCACCCTTGATTTTGCTCTTGTTGAGCTTGCATGAGTTGCTGAAATAGCTCTTCAATTGTTCTTTGTAGCTGGCTCATGTCTATGGCACCATGAGCTTGATTTCGTCCTTCCTCTCTTTGTGATCTCCTTTGTCTGGGAGCTAGCACCCCCTCTTGATCATCTTCTTCATTCATTCCTTCCATACACTTCTTGGTGATTCCTTTCCCCTTTTTCACTTTTTCTGTGTCCTCATCTTCAGATAATTTATACGCTTTTTGGCATTGTTTTTAGTATGTTTTTCGTATGTTTTAGATAGTTTTTAGTATATTTTTATTAGTTTTTAGTTAAAATTCACTTTTCTGGACTTTACTATTAGTTTGTGTGTTTTTCTATGATTTCAGGTATTTTCTGGCTGAAATTGAGGGACCTGAGCAAAAATCTGATTCAGAGGCTGAAAAGGACTGCAGATTTTGGCCTCCCTGCGCTCGAAGTGGATTTTCTGGAGCTACAGAAGCCCAATTGGCGCGCTCTTAACTGCGTTAGAAAGTAGACATCCTGGGCTTTCCATCAATATATAATAGTCCATACTTTTCCCGAGATTTGATGGCTCAAACCGGCGTTCCAAATCAGCTCAAAACTGCCCGACGTTAAACGCCGGAACTGGCACAAGAATGGAAGTTAAACGCCCAAACTGGCACCAAAGCTGGCGTTTAACTCCAAGA
>NW_026265137.1:15746-30267 GCF_000817695.3 Arachis duranensis | reverse complement strand
GCTTGTTCTTGTTCTAAGATATCACTTGTTCTTCAACTTGATGAATGTGATGATCCGTGACACTCATCATCATTCTCACCTATGAACGTGTGCCTAACAACCACCTCCGTTCTACCTTAGATTGAGTGGATATCTCTTGGATCCCTTAATCGGAATCATCGTGGTATAAGCTAGAATTGATGGCGGCATTCAAGAGAATCTGGAAGATCTAAACCTTGTCTGTGGTATTCTGAGTAGGATTCAATGATTGAATGACTGTGACGAGCTTCAAACTCCTGAAGGCTGGGCGTTAGTGACAGACGCAAAAGAATCACTGGATTCTATTCCAACCTGATTAAGAACCGACAGATGATTAGCCGTGCCGTGACAGGGTGCGTAGAATATTTTCACTGAGAGGATGGGAGGTAGCCACTGACAACAGTGAAACCCTACATACAACTTGCCATGGAAAGGAGTAAGAAGGATTGGATGAAGACAGTGGAAAAGCAGAGAGACGGAAGGGACAAAGCATCTCCATACGCTTGTCTGAAATTCTTACCAATGAATTACATAAGTATCTCTATCTTTATCTTTATGCTTTATTCATAAATCATCCATAACCATTTGATTCTGCCTGACTGAGATTTACAAGATGACCATAGCTTGCTTCATACCAACAATCTCCGTGGGATCGATCCTTACTCGTGTAAGGTTTATTACTTGGATGACCCAGTGCACTTGCTGGTTAGTTGTGCGAAGTTGTGATACCATGGTATTGAGCACCAAGTTTTTGGAGCCATTACCGGGGATTGTTTGAGTTGTGAAAAGAAGAGATCACAATTTCGTGCACCACCACCTACCAATGTTGAAGTAATTGAAAAATTACCACCACCTACCAATGTTAAGGCAATCAGAAGCTTTCTGGGGCATGCAAGATTCTACAGAAGATTTATAAAGGATTTTTCAAAAATTGCAAAACCTCTGAGTAATTTGCTAGCTATAGACACGCCATTTATTTTTGATAAGGGGACATTACCATTTGAACTAATGTGTGATGCCAGTGACCATGCCATTGGTGCAGTATTGGGACAAAGGCATAACAAGCTTCTGCACGTCATTTATTATGGCAGCCGTATTCTAAATGATGCACAGAAGAACTACACAACCACAGAAAAGGAGTTACTTGCAGTGGTTTATGCCATTGACAAGTTTAGATGTTATTTAGTAGGATCAAAAGTGATTGTGTACACTGACCATGCTGCTCTTAAATATCTACTCACAAAGCAGGATTCAAAACCCAGGCTCATAAGATGGGTGTTGCTTCTGAAAGAGTTTGATATAGAAATAAGAGACAGAAAAGGGACAGAGAATCAAGTAGCTGATCACCTGTCCCGGATAGAACTAGTAGCAGGAGCATCCCTCCCTCCTACTGAAATCTCTGAAACCTTTCCTGATGAGCAACTCTTCGCCATTCAGGAAGTCCCATGGTATGCAGACAGGAAAGGGAAGAAGCATGAAAAGCTTCTCTCAAAATAGAGTCAAACAGAGCCTCCACAGTCAATCTCTAAGTTTGGTGTTGGGAGGCCGCAACCAAATTCTAAGTTTGGTGTTGAACCCCCACAGTCAAACTCTAAGTTTGGTGTTAGGAGGTTCCAACATTGCTCTGAGTATCCATGAAGCTCCAAGAGAGCCCACTGTCAAGCTACTGACATTAAAGAAGCGCTTATTGGGAGGCAACCCAATGTTATATTTATCTATTTTCCATTGTTATTTTATGTTTTCTGCAGGTTGATGATCATGTGAAGTCATAAAATCAATTGAAAAAGCAAAAACAAAATGAAAAACAGAAGGAAAAATAGCACACCCTGGAGGAAAAACCTGCTGGCATTTAAACGCCAGTGAGGGTAGCAAATGGGCGTTTAACGCCCAGTCTGGCACCATTCTGGGCATTTAACGCCAGAAAGGGGCACCAGACTGGCGTTAAATGCCAGGAAGGGGTAAGAAGCTGGCGTTAAATGCCAGAAATGGGCACCAGCCCGGCGTTTAACGCCAGAATTGGCATAAAGAGCATTTTTGCTCGCCACTTGGTGCAGGGATGAATTTTTCTTGACACCTCTGGATCTGTGGACCCCACAGGATCCCCACTTACCCCACCACTCTCTCTCTTCTTCACCCATTCACCAATCACCTCAACACCTGTTCCCCAAAAAACCCCTCACCTATCAAATCCCGCCATTCTCTTCACCACTCACATCCATCCTTCATAAAACCCCACCTACCTCATCATTCAAATTCAAACCACTTTCCCTCCCAAACCCACCCACAAAGCCCCCTCCATCTCCTCCATTTTCTTCTTCTTCTACTCCCTTCTTTCTTCTTTTGCTCGAGGACGAGCAAACCTTCTATGTTTGGTGTGGTAAAAGCGTTGCTTTTTGTTTTTCCATAACGATTTATGGCATCTAAGGCCGGAGAAATCTATAGGAAGAGGAAAGGGAAGGCAGTTGCTTCCAACTCCGAGTCATGAGAGATGGAGAGATTCATCTCAAAAGCCCATCACTAAGAAAGAGGATGGAGCAAACAAAAGAGCCTACTCATGGACCTCAACAAAAGCAACCATTATCCTCTATTTCGAATTTACTCTTGGATCTCTGGGTATTCATCTTTTCCTAATTCGAATCTTGCCTTAGGAATTACTGGCCCCTTACTTATTACTTTGTGATAATGTTCTTCATGTTGCTTAGTGTAGAATCTGATAGGTTTGAAGACAACTGTTGGGTCATATTCTTTCTTGTTTATTGGAGCGGTTTTTCCACTTCTTGGAGCCATGGGGTTCGAATTTGAATGAGAGAACAAGACTCCTTCCACACCAAACTTAATAGGTTTGCTCGTCCTCAAGCAAAAAGGAAAAAAAGAAGATGAAAAAAGTGAGGGAGAGGATAATAGAAGAAGAGTACTCGAATGAAGAGGGGGATAAAGGTGATGCATGAAATTTGTATCGCTACAAATTTCCTTCGGCAAGTATACCAAATTGTCGTCAAGTAAAAACTCACAATAGAGTGAGGTCGAATCCCATAGGGATTGATTGGTTGAGAAACTTTAATCAGAGAAATGTTCTAGTTGAACTAAACAGAATTGAGTTGAGATTTGTAGAAATTTAAATGGCGGGAAAAATAAAAAGCAAGAAATGTAAATGACGGAAAAGTAAATAGTTGAATGTAAATGGCATAAAGTAAATTTCAGAAAAGTAAATGGGGATGGGGATAATGAACATCAAAGTAAACAACAGAATATAGAGAATGGGAGGATGAGAATGGGGAAGCTCATTGGGTTTAGGAGATGTTGTATTCTCTAGATCAAGTTCATTTTCATCTCTTTCTTAGTCCATGCAACTCATTGATCTCTTAGCAATCTTAGATGATTGAATCCCAATTCCTTGGTAAGCCAATCTCTCTAAGCTTGAACAATTGCCCAATTCATTGATCTAATTGCTCATGGCTGGGAAGAGGTGATGTGCGATCACTGATTATACCACATGTTTTTCTAGATCAAAGTGTCGGGAGGATTATATGTCACTATATCCATCCAACCCCCAATCTAGTCCAATAGGAGAAAGCCTTTCTAGCATGATTTCCTCATTCCTCTTCCAAGGTTCTAAGGAAATCCAAGTATGAACAATTTCTCTTCCGAGAAAATTGCTCAATTAGATGAAGATTGAAAGCTTCCAGCAAATCAAAGAGAATGAAAAGAAGAAGAATAATAAGAACTATGATTGATCCATTGAATTACAACAGAGCTCTCTCCTCTAATGAAGTAGGGCTTAGTTAATCATGGCTCTAGGAAACGAAAATGAAAATGTAAAGTGCATTTTAAAACAAACTAGTTATAGAAAAGAGTAAAATGGCGAGTGATTACAATCCTAGATCCTCCAGGTCCCAATCCCCCTTTTTTGTTCAAAACTACTCCTATATATTATACTTCTCTGCTCCTCAGTTGAGTCTGCAAATATCTGGATGTGGGCCCTTGGCCTTAGTTGAAGTAGTTAACGAACTCATTGGGCTTTTCTCAACAGTCACGTTAGTTAGGCCGTTAGTGTGAGTAACATAAAGTGCAATTTCCTGGCTCGAAGATGTTAATTACACTAACATGGTCACTAACGTCCCATAGTCCCTTAGAATCACGTTAACCTAGCCGTTAGTGGCACTAACGTGGCCACTAAGGCACCACTTTTTCCTTAAGCCCACCTTAATGCCCACATTAGTGGCATTAACGTGGCCACTAACGTCGCCTTCCATGACCATTGATCACGTTAGTGGTGTCAACCTCACCACTAACGTCCTAAGCTGCCCCCTATTCTCCCCTTAAGCTCCTCTTTGATCACGTTAGTGGCACTAACTTTGCCACAAACGGTTTTTTTCTTTCCTTTTGCCCACGTTAATGCCTCACATTAATGGCAATAACATGGCCATTAACGTGGCTCTTTCTTCCCTGAGCCTTCCTTCATTCATGTTAGTGGCACCAACGTTGCCACTAACGGTCTTCATCTTGCTTTGCTCTATGTTAATGCCCATGTAAGCGGCACTAATGTGGGTCTTCTCTGCTTCTTCTTACCTGAATTCAATCAAACAATTACCATCAAAGCCTTGCTCTAATCATAAGATAATGCATCATTCATTACATCATTCAATCCTTGCATTATTCTCATGAAAATGTTTAGAATTCACAATGTTTGATTGAATCAAGATATGAATGCATACTCAACTAAATACTTGCTTATTGCATAAGAAAATGCATTGAACGAACCTAAAACATACTCAAAATGGCTTGTGAAACTAGCCAAGATGCCCTGGCATCACAAATCCAAACTTAAATCTTGCTTGTCCTCATGAAAGTAATAGAACATATGAAGAATGAATAAGAATACAAAGAGATATGAGTCCTTATTGAGAGAATTTAAAACCTTGGTTCATGGGGTTTCATGCATGACAACTTGGATTCATGTTCTCGCTAGTTTCTTGGCCGTAATATGCTCTTGAATACTCACTCTATTGCCTTATATGATACTCTTATTTTTTATCCTTAACTTAGCTTTGTTTTTGCCTTTTTTTTCTCTTTAGAAGCTTATTACTTTATTTGGTTAAGTGATCTGTGTTGAGGCAACTCTTTATGATAAGCTTTCAGCCAACACTCTCGAACTAGTTGGTTCAAGGTGCTAGATGTTGAAACACCCCTGAGGACTTACTCATTCAAGTCTCTCCTCAGCATATACACACCACGGGCACATGGTTTGCTATTCATTACTAAGAACTTGGTGCCTAGCACCTCTTTGGGTCACTAAATGTTTTGTGACAAGGTTGCTCTTGATAGTGGAGTTTCAGTTGATAATCACGGGTTAGTTAACCCAAGTTAGCAAGTGATGAAGCACTCCTCAGAACCTAATCATCCAAGTATATTCTTGCACGAAAACACCACAAACACATATCTCAAGGTTCAAACTATTGGTACCAAGCTTTATTGCTTGCTCTTTTCTTCTTTTTCATTTTCTTTTTCTTTCCAGGATCCTTTTATTCATCTAAGTTTCATAGAATGCACATTAATCTCATATTGAATGAGATATTTTGGCTTTCTACCTTATTGATGAACCAACTTAGCTAGCAAATACCACCACAAACACTAAGAATATATTCTGCAAACCTTGGACTTCACTCTTCTTTTTCATAACATTTTCTTACAATTCCTTTTATTGAACTTAAGAACAAGGCATACAACTTAAGTAAGGTGAGATGATATGGTCATTTAAGCTAGTAAGCCAAAGATAAACTAAAAAAAAAACTAAATGATGCAACTGACTTAAAGACTAAAGGGACATTGATCAACAGCAGTACAAGTGCACTTTCAATTGACAATTTTAATTTTGAAGCAGTCAAGAAACAGCACAACCTCTTGGTGTCCTCTTGTTTCCTCTTTGTCATCACCACCCTTTAGCCCTTGTATCCTTCTTTATCTCCTTAGATGATGATGCATATTCCTTCCAAAAGCTTGACGACCCTGCAAAGTATTGAAAGTTGCTTGTGATGCACCACTATTTTGTGGTATATTTTGTGCTTAATTTAGGTGGATTTTATCCACTTATCCCACATTTATTCAATAAAATAGCATGGTTTCATGACTTTCTCCTAATTTGTGCTTAAGTGTAAAAACATGCTTTTTAGGCCCTTAATTGGTTGATTTTGATTCACCTTTGATTCCACTAGATGCCTTGATGTGTTTGTTAGTGATTTCAGGATGAAAAGGCTAGGAATTGATCAAAGGAGTGAAGAGAAAAGCATGCAAAGTAGAGAAATCAAGGATTTGGGATGCATTTACCGACGCGCACACGCAGTAGATGCGTAAGCGCGGATATGAGGTCGTATGGCATTGCGTACGCGTGACATGCAGGTACGTGTGGATGGAAAATGTCATGCAACGCGTACGCGTGACCCATGCCTATGCATCGATACTCGCACATGACTTCATTAAAGTGAAAATGTTGGGGGCGAATTCTGGACTTCCCAGGCCCAAATCCAACTAACTTCTGAGCCTATTTCATGCAGAAATCAAGAGGAGTCAATGAGGGAATTCATAATTGAATTTTGGAGGGAATGCTTTTGTTAGTTTCTAGAGAGAGAAGCTCTCTCTTCTCTCTAGAATTAGGTTAGATCTAGAATTAGGATTTTTTAGATCTAGATTCAATTCATGCCTTGATTTACTTTTCCTTTTCAATTTCTTGTTCCTCTAGCTTTCCTCTCTCTACTTTAGCATTTTATTCTTGTAATTGTTTACTTTTACGTTGATGAACTCTTGTTTTTCCTATTTTCCTCTTAATGCAATTCATGTTTTATGATCCTTTATTGTTTAATTGTTGTGTTCTTGTTATTTCCTTGCATTTGGTAGTGTTAGAATTTATATTTCTTGTCATTTTACTATACTTTTCTTTTATGCCTTCCAAGTGTTTGATAAAATGCTTGGAAGGATGCTAGAGCATATTTTTCTCCTCTTGGCTTTGGTTGAGTAATTGGAGACTCTTGAGTTATCAAACTCTTTTATTGATTAATAATTGAAAGTTGCTAGTTGATTTGAATTCCACTAAAGCTAGTCTTTCCTTATGAGTTGAATAGAACTTGAGGAATCAAATTGATTATTTCCACTTGACTTTCCTTCATAGTTAGAGGTTGACTAAGTGGAACAATGGACAATTCTTATCACAATTGATGAAGATAATGAGGATAGAACTTCTAGTTCTCATTCCTTGCCAAGAGCTTTCTTAGCTATTAGTTTAATTCTCGCAATTTACTCTTCATGTTCCTTATTCAAAACCCCAAAATACTTGTCCCATAACCAATAATAAGAACACTTCCCTACAATTCCTTTGAGAGATGACCCGAGGTTTGAATACTTCGGTTATTTTTGTTGGTGTTTGTACTTGTGACAAACAATTTTTTGTATGAAAGTTTTGTTTGTTGGTTTAGAAACTATACTTGCAACGAGATTTTATTGTGAAATTCTAAACCATCAAAAATCTGTTCATCAGCTTGCTTCCCAAGCACTTGAGTAGTTAGCATTTAGGTAGGTTTGTAAGCCTATGAACTTACTTTGGTGTGTGAACACCAAACTTAGTTCCTTGCCTACTTCTTTGTGCAATGAGTTGCATGTAATGTGCCAGCATGTGCCTTTAGTCTTTTTGAGAATGCAAGTTAAACTAGATTCAAGAGTCAAATGGCTTCTGTGACTGCTTGGGATTAGTGATGTCTTATGCTAATTAAAGGATTACAGTGTGTTCAGGTGCATTTCATGGTGGACACCAGACTTGATATCACACCTTCATCCTTGAATTATTAACTAATGGAACAATCACTTTTGGTGTGAAACACCAAACTTAATTCCTTGCAATGCACAAAAGTTAACTTGACTTTTTATTAAACAAAGAAAAGGATCAAAAAAAGGGTTTACCTCTGGTTGGGTTGCCTCCCAACAAGAGCTCTTTTAACATCACTAGCTTGATGGTTATTATCTCAGTTGAGGTTGTACTTCATCTTGGGGCTTTCCCCCATGTTACCCAGATAGTGTTTGAGCCGTTGTCCGTTTATAGTAAAGGTCCGTTGTGAGCTTTCTTCCATGATCTCGATGTGCTCATAAGGTGAAACCTTGGTGACAAGAAAGGGTCCTAACCACCTTGACTTTAACTTTCCAGGAAAGAGCTTTAACTTGGAGTTATAGAGGAGTACTTTCTGTCCTTCTTTAAAGCTCCTGGGTACCAACTTGATATCATGCCATTTCTTTGCCCTCTCTTTATAAATCTTGGCATTTTATACGCTTGGGATCTGAATTCTTCTAATTCATGTAGTTGTAGGATCCTTCTTTCACCAGCAGCATTGTTATCAAGGTTCAGTAATTTGAGAGCTCAGAATGCTTTGTATTCAAGCTCCACTGGCAGATGACAAGCCTTTCCATACACCAGTTGATATGAAGACATCCCAATTGGTGTCTTGAAGGCTGTCTTATACGCTCAAAGAGCATCATCCAACTTCTTTGACCAGTCTTTTCTTGAAGCCCCTACAGTTTTTTCAAGAATCCTTTTGAGCTCTCTATTGGATATTTTTGTTTGTCTACTTGTTTGGAGATGATAAGGTGTGGCAACCTTATGCTTGACTCTATATCTCAGGAGGAGAGTCTCTAATGGTCTGTTACAAAAATGGCTTCCTCCATCATTGATAAGAGCTCTGGCAACTCTAATCAGGCTGAAGATATTTTTTCCTAAGAAAGTTCATCACTACTTTGTTATCATTTGTTGGGGTTACAATGGCCTCCACCCATTTGGACACATAGTCTACTGCTAC
Organism: Arachis duranensis; assembly: GCF_000817695.3. Classification (NCBI taxonomy): domain Eukaryota; kingdom Viridiplantae; phylum Streptophyta; class Magnoliopsida; order Fabales; family Fabaceae; genus Arachis; species Arachis duranensis. The sequence goes on along the minus strand of NW_026265137.1, from coordinate 21,415 downwards.
CAAAATGTACTTATTTGAGTATGAGGTTGGGAATGGTCCCTTGAAATCAATCCCCCATACGTCAAATAATTCGGGTTCTAGGATGAAGTATTGTGGCATCTCATTTCTTTTGGGCGGGTTCTCAGCTCTTTGGCATTCATTGTGTAACAACCCCGATTTTTTAGTACGCGAGATCTTTTCTGAAAGTACGAATTTCTCTGGAAGATCATTAAGGGGAGAACTTCTGCTATATCACCAAGCATCTCAATCCTCATTGTTATTATATTATATTTAACTCTGGACCTTAGTGGGGATAAGCCCGATGATAAACGAAATTTAGCATGTCGATTTAGAATTCAATGATGAATATGATCGTGAGTATAGTCTAATCGACACTTAAACTTTGCACCAAACAATCCTACAATCTATAACCGAGAGTATTAGTCTCCCGAGTTGTCCTCCCTTGGAATTGCTAGAGTGTGCATCTTATTGATTAGAAAGCCTTGTTATGATTCTTTGAAGGTTTTAGAAAAATAGAAAACAAACAATCAATCCTTAGAAGACTTGGCTTAGGGTTGGCATTAGAAATTCTATCCTTATAGTTCTTTCAATGATGACAACAATTAGGCCTTACTTCATTTAGTTAACCCCTAGGCATAGAAGAAAGTCAAATGAGAGTAATCAACTTGAGTCACAAGTCCTAGCTTTACCTTATGGAAATCTAGCTTTAGTGTACTCCAAGTCAATTAGCAATCCCTAATTCCAAGTCAACAATTGACACAACTATTCAACCTCTTCTAATGGCCCAAACCCTATGCCAAGTAAGAAACTTTTACTCCATAACTAGTGTTGGCATTTCATCAAACATTTGGTGAGCAAGAGTGAAAGCCATGGTAAAATTGAAAAGAAAGTAAAATTAAAAGTATTTCAACATAAGGAACTAACAACAATCAACAAAGAACAACTATGGAAACGAGATTCTAAAGGAATTGATTAAATCCAAAACTACAAAATTGAATCCAAGATCTATGAGAATTAAGCAATTACAAACACTAATTGAGATTGGAGAAGAAGATCTATGACATGAACAAAATGAATTGAGAATTGCAATGGATCTCACCAAAGAGTGAATGAAAATTCAGGAATTGGATGAAGATGAACCCTAATGAGAGATTTGGATATCTCCCCTTCTCCACAAGTGCAACTAACTATCCTCCAAAAAATTTAGAATCCAGAAAATGAGCTAAAAAGTGCTTAACCCTTGTTCCCTTGGTCTTCTTAAGCTTTTCCCGCCAGGGCACTTCCCCAAAATGGGATTCCCAACTGCCTCCACGCCCAAGTCACGTGGCTCTTAAAAAAAATCATCTTCGAACATCGGCGCGCACGCGCAATGTACGCGTGCGCGCCCATGAGGCATCATGTAATGTGCGCGGAGGCGTAATGTACGTGTGCGCGCCACCAGAGATCATGGCCTAGCCACTACGCAAGCCGGCTCGTGGCTTGGCTCTTGGCTTCGACTTCTAACTGCTCAATCCACGTAGACGCGTCAAGTGCGCACACGCGCCCATGCTGAGATTTCCAAAGTTCAATTCTCATGCTCCCTTCCTTTGCACCCGTCCTCCTTCTCTCTTCCGGTCCATCCCTGCCTAGACCCTGTACTTATGTATTTTCAACGGTGGAACTTCTACACACCATAGATTAAGGTGTGGAGCTCTGCTGTACCTCGAGTATTAATGCAATTACTAGCGTTCTTCCATTCAATTCCGCTTGTTCTTGTTCTAAGATATCACCTGTTCTTCAACTTGATGAATGTGATGATCCGTGACACTCATCATCATTCTCACCTATGAACATGTGACTGACAACCACCTCTGTTCTACCTTCGATTGGGTGAATATCTCTTGGATTCCTGATTGCACGATGCATGACATGATCGAGAACCGACAGATGAATAGCCGTGTTGTGACAGAGCGCGTTGAACATTTTCACTGAGAGGATGGGAGGTAGCCATTGACAACGGTGAAACCCTACATAAGCTTGCCATGGAAAGGAGTAAGAAGGATTGGATGAAGACAGTAGGAAAGCAGAGAGACGGAAGGGAAGGCATCTTCATGCGCTTATCTGAAGTTCCTACCAATGAATTACATAAGTACCTCTATCTTTACCTTTATGTTTATTTCGTTCATCATCATACATCCATTTGAGTTTGCCTGACTAAGATTTACAAGATGACCATAGCTTGCTTCATACTAACAATCTCCGTGGGATCGACCCTTACTCGCGTAAGGTTTATTACTTGGACGACCCAGTGCACTTGCTGGTTAGTTGTGCGAAGTTGTGTAATGCCATGGTATTGAACACCAAATTTTTGGGGTTCATGACCGGGGATTATGAGAGTTGTGAAAAGTATTGTTCACAATTTCGCGCTACCATGGAGATATCAGGTTCCTCCATAGGTGGGGTGACTACGCTTAGAAGTTTCTTCACGTGAGCATATCGGCGTTGGTTACGCCTCTCATAACGGTCCAACTTCTTGTGCAGGTCTTCAACGCGTTGGGTGGCTGATTTTTGCGGTGTGGATGATGTGGTAGTGCTGCGAGTTGGTGTGGGTAGTCCAATGTCCTTGGTGAATTCCGGAGGCTTGAGGCACCTCTTGGTCGGAATAACATCACCCTCGACCGGAATTGAGGTTCTCCTATCCTTAGCCTCTCGGTGGACGCCAGCCATTGCAACTAATTCGGTCACCATAGCAGGGAATGGTAGATTTCCCTTGGCATGAATGCACCCCATGGATTGGCGAATGGCATGCGAAATGTCGACCGGTTTCTCGGTAAAGATGCACCATATCAATAATGCAAGCTCGGCGGTAATGGATGACCCATGGGTGCTCGGGAGCACGTACTGAGCTAGAATTTGGGCCCATGCCGTGGCTGCTTGAGTGAGGTAGCGGGCATCCAAACCCTTTGGCCGTTGCTTTATGGTCCCTCGAATCCAGCATGCGTCGGGTAAAGCAATGACGCGGAGGATTGCATTCCAATCGAATGCACGGTCATCGCATGCAGTCAAGACCTCTTGGTAGGCATCATATCCAACCGTTAACGGCTCAATCCCAAGGATTTCTCGGATGGTTTCCACTGTAACTGACACTTGCTTCCGGCGCATAAATATTGATGTGAGAAGGGGTGAGTGGTAGTTGGAGTAGAATTCCACCACCCATGAGAGATTGGCCTCCTTTGGTTGCCTCAAGAGGAACCTCCATTGCCTCCGGTCAATGTGTGGCATCACTATCGGAGTGAGGTGAGCCGGTAGGACTAGAAGAGGCTCCGGGTGATAATTCCTTTCGATCATTCTTGAGTAAATAAGTTTGCAGTAGCGGTTAGGGAACTTATTTGAATCCTTTGGAGGGTTTTCCTTCTCTAGAACATCAACGGGGCCCTTAGCCTTCTTTAGGAGTGGCTTGGCCGTTAGTTCTTGGGGCGCTCTCTTGTGGTGCGCTCTATTGGAAGCTGGTTTCTTCGGGGCTTTTCCTTTGTTCCTTTTGATTACCATCCTGTGATAGCAAAGAAAGGGGATAATATCAAACCCAAAGAAGCGTAATTGAATGCGATGATGCAAATGAAGAGTTATGCCATAAGAAGAATATGGGTATCATTGTTACATGACAGCTGCAACATGTAACTAAGATAACATGTGATGAGCAAGGCGAATCATTTGCATGTGGTGCAAAGGTGGTTTAAGCATGCAAGTAAGAAGCATGAGAGGCATACGCCCTCAAATACCAAAGTGGGAGTCAATTTATGAAAAGGTGAGTGGATGGATTAGAGAATGTGGGGATGCACCCAAAAGTGGTTAGTTAAGAGGCAATTAGTCAAAATGAGCTCAAAACTCAAGTATGCCTTTCATCAAACACTTGGCATGGATCCTTTTTGTAGTATGTAATTAGATGCAAGTGAAAGCAATGTAACAATCCACAATCCAATATTAATGATCACAGTGCACAGTGGGTGTAAGAAAATCAAGCAACACATCTCATCTATCAATGCAAGAGAATGTAGGACCCAAATGCCTATGAATAGTTAAATGGAAAAAACGAAAACACCCAAAAGAAGTAGCTAAAAAGATTTAGGGGGAAAAGAAGGGGACTACCTAAAACAAATTGAAATTGAAGATTAAGAATCAAAAATAGAGAATTAGAGCAAGAGGGGAGTCTAGTAAAGTACCTTGAGAGAGATGGAAATGGGTATGGGAGAGGGGGTTGGAAAATGGAATGATGGAGGGTGGAGGATAATGTAGGGGCCACCGGAGGTAGGTGGTCGGAGGTGGTTAGAACGAAGGAGAAAGTGTAAGAGGGAGAGGGGTAGTAGAGGGGGTGAGAAGAAGAAAAGTGGAGAAAGAATTAAGGGGGGGCAAGTATGTTCTTATTAAATTTGGCGTCGAGCACCCACGCGTGCGTGCCTAGTGCGCGCTGGCGCAGAGAAGCGAGGTGGATTGGGGGCGCGCGCGCGCATGTACTTGTGCTAGTAGCACAAGGATGGCTTAGAGTTGGCACAACTCTCTGGACGAAGTACCAGAAGTTGACTGTAGGGTTATTGGCGCGCGCGCGCACAGTGCGCGTGCACGACAATGTGGTTATGCCCCAGGCATGAGATGGGCCTGGGGTGGGCCTAACTCTCTGTGAAGTGGCCTAGAGGAGGGTGCAGGACGAGGGACGCGTGCGCGCCCTAGGCGCGCGCGCACATCATGCCCCAGGCATGAGATGGGCCTAGGGTGGGCCTAACTCTCTGTGAAGTGGCCTAGAGGAGGGTGCAGGATGAGGGACGCGTGCGCGGCCTAGGCGCGCGCGCGCACATCATGTTGCGAGCATATGGACGCGTGCGCGCCAGGTGCGCGCACGCGGCAGAGGTGGTGGGCTGGTGGCTTAGTGCAGGCCTGAGAGTGGCCTAACTCTCTGAAATATATGCCAGGAGTGCACAAGGGTAATCGGCACGCGCGCGCACGGTGCGCTAGCGCGTCGATCTGCAGACTTGTGAAAGCGTGCGTACGCGCCATGTGCGCACGCGTGGTTGGCCTGTGCCTCAAGCATGGGGCTGGCGCAGGGTGGGTGCAACTCTCTGGAAAATGTATGCAGGGTCGCTTTTGTCGATCCACGCATCCGCACACGGTGCGCGTCTGCACGGATGGTCGACAAATTCTTCAGGGACGCGCGTGCGCCAGGTGCACGCACGCGCAGAAGGGTGCCTTTTCCAAAATTTTGCATGGTTTGCACCACTTATAACATTCCAATCCTCTAAGCAGCCACCTAAGCACTATAGAAGGATGTTTTAACTTGACACTACCAAATGAACTCAACAAATAAAACAAAATTAGCATTGAAATCTAACTACAACTACTCTATTACCTAGGTACCAATCATGAAATCAAGTGTTAAGCAAGTGTCAATCAAGAAATGATGCAATGGTTATGTACAAAGGAAGATCTTATCATGGTGGGGTGTCTCCCACCTAGCACTTTTGTTTACCGTCCTTAAGTTGGACTTCCACTAGCTCAAAGTTCTTGTTCAAGAGAGGCATCCCTCAAGAGGAATACTTCAAATTCCTTGGAGTTCCTTCTTTGCTCACCATGGTACAATTTGAGACGGTGTCCATTTACCTTGAAAATGTTCGGACTTGATGGGTGGCGCAAGTGGTAGT
>NW_026265137.1:10977-15566 GCF_000817695.3 Arachis duranensis | reverse complement strand
CTTGTAAAGTCTAGAATTGTCATAAGCTTCTAATCTTAAGCATTCCAATTCCGCTAATTGAAGCTTTCTCTCTACTCCAGCTCCACCCAAGCTCATATTGCATTCCTTTATTGCCCAATAAACTTTATGTTCGATTTCTACCGGTAAGTGGCATGCTTTACCATATACAAGCCTAAAGGGGCTCATGCCAATGGGTGTTTTGTAAGCCGTTCGGTATGCCCATAGTGCATCAGAGAGTTTAGCGCTCCAATCCTTCCGATTCGGCTTCACAATCCTTTCCAACACATGTTTGATTTCCCGGTTAGAAACCTCAGCTTGGCCGTTTGTCTGAGGGTGGTAGGCCGTGGCGACTTTGTGTATGATGCCGTACTTCCTCATGAGGCCGTCCATTTTTTTGTTGCAAAAGTGGGATCCTTGGTAACTTATGATTGCTCTTGGGGAGCCAAAGCGACAAATGATATTGTTTCTCACCAAAGAATAAACAACATGAGCATCATCCGTTCGGGTGGGGATTGCCTCCACCCATTTTGACACATAATCGACGGCTAACAAGATGTAGAGAAAGCCATTGGAATTTGGAAATGGTCCCATGAAGTCGATTCCCCATACATCAAAGATTTCACAAAAAAGCATATTTTGTTGGGGGGATTTCGTCCTTCTTAGAAGTATTTCCAAACCGAATGCATTGGGGGCAAGATTTGCAATAGATAGAAGAATCTTTGAGAAGTGTTGGCCACCAAAATCCGCAATCAAGGACCTTTCTTGCTGTTCTTTGGGGGCCATAGTGGCCACCTCCTTCGGAAGCATGGCAAGCGTCCAAGATTGCTTGGAATTCGGTTTGAGGTATGCACCGTCACACTATTTGATCCGCTCCACACCTCCACAAATAAGGATCGTCCCAAACATAGTATTTGGATTCGCTTTTCAGCTTATCCTTTTGATGTTTGCTGAGATTGGGAGGGAGGGTGCGTGAAACCAAGTAGTTTGCTATTGGCGCATACCAAGGAACTACTTCCGAGATTGCGTGCAAACCATCTAGAGGAAAGGAGTCATTGATAGGAGTGGTGTCGCCTTTTGTGTGTTCGAGGCGACTTAGATGGTCCGCCACTAAGTTTTGAGAACCACTCCTATCTTTGATCTCCAAGTCAAATTCTTGTAACAAAAGCACCCAACGAATTAATCTCGGTTTTGATTCCTTTTTGGTCAACAAATACTTTAGTGCCGCATGATCCGAGTACACTACAACCGTGGAACCGAGAAGATAGGCTCGGAACTTGTCCAAAGCAAAAACAATGGCTAGGAGTTCCTTTTCGGTTATAGTGTAGTTGGATTGGGCACCGTCTAGTGTTTTGGAAGCATAAGCTATGACGTAGGGAATCTTACCTTCGCGTTGTGCTAACGCGGCTCCTGTTGCATAATTTGAGGCATCGCACATGATTTCAAATGGTTGAGTCCAATTCGGTCCTCGCACAATATGGGCTTGTGTCAATGCTACTTTAAGTTTGTCATATGCTTCCATACATTCCTTGCTTAGCTAAAATTCAGTGTCCTTTTGTAGTAGTCGAGAGAGAGGTAAGGCTATCTTGCTAAAGTCTTTGATGAATCTCTGGTAGAATCCTGCATGTCCAAGAAAAGAACAGACTTCCCTCTCGGAGGAGGGGTAAGGTAAACTAGATATGACATTTATTTTTGCCGGATCTACGGAGATGCCTTCTTTTGAGACTATGTGTCCCAAAACAATGCCTTGTTTGACCATGAAATGACATTTTTCAAAATTTAAAACAAGGTTTGTTTTGGTGCATCTTTCTAAGACTTTTTCAAGGTTACCTAAGAAATGATCAAATGAATCACCGTACACACTAAAGTCGTCCATAAAAACTTCCATACATTGTTCTAGAAAGTCCACAAATAAGCTCATCATGCATCTTTGAAACGTTGCCGGTGCATTGCATAGGCCAAATGGCATACGCTTGTAAGCGTACGTTCCGAAGGGGCAAGTAAATGTGGTTTTTTCTTGGTCATCTAGAGCAATGTGAATTTGGAAGTATCCGGAATAACCATCAAGAAAGCAATAATATGATTTACCGGCTAGTCGATCAAGCATTTGATCAATGAATGGTAGTGGGAAGTGATCTTTTCTTGTGGCCGCATTCGACCTTCGGTAGTCTATGCATACTCTCCAAGAATTTTGCACTCTTGTCGCTATAAGTTCACTGCTTTCATTTTTGATTGTGGTCACCCCGGATTTCTTTGGCACCACTTGGACCGGGCTTACCCACTCGCTATCCGAGATAGGATAGATGATGTCCGCTTCAAGTAGCTTAGTGACTTCTTTTTTTCACAACCTCAAGAATGGTTGGATTAAGTCTCCTTTGAGGTTGTCGGACCGGTTTTGCTCCTTCTTCAAGAAATATGCGATGCTCGCATACTTGGGGCTTATTCCCACTAGATCCGCCAAAGTCCACCCGATTGCCCTTTTGTTTTTCCTCAATACACTTAGCAATTTTTCTTGTTGTTGAGGAGTTAACTCTTTTGCAATTATCACAGGGAGCTCTTGGGATTCATCAAGATATGAGTACTTTAAATGGGGTGGTAGTGGCTTCAATTCCATCTTTTTGTCGTTCTTTGAAGTTTGAGTTTCCGGATGGTTTGTATGGTGTGTGGTGTTTAATTTGCTTGGACCCTCATTTGCTTCTTCAATCATGTACTTCTCATCTAACTTTGCAAGGTGCACTTCGGCAACCATGTTGTCAAATTGGGTCACACCGGAATAGAGAGTGATTCTCCGGTGGATGCTTCATTGCTTCTTCTAGGCTGAAACTTACGACTCTCCCATCTATTTCAAACGAGTAGGTTCCCGAGTAGGCATCTAGCTTAAATCTAGAAGTTCTCAAGAATGGTTTTCCAAGTAGGATAGATGATGCTCTCTCGGTTTCGCTTGATGGCATTTCAAGGACATAGAAGTCAATTGGAAACACCAACCCTTTGATATTCACCAATACGTCTTCCGCAACACCCGTCACAGTTATTATGCTTTTATCCGCTAGGACAAATCTTGCCGTCGACCTTTTTAGTGGTGGCAACTTTAATACCCGGTAGACAGAGAGCGGCATGATGCTAACACATGCTCCGAGGTCACACATACAATCTATAAATTGAACTCCATTGACGGTGCAAGTGACCATACAAGGGCCCGGATCATCACACTTCTCAGGCAATGCTCCCATTAAAGCGGAAATAGAACTCCCCAATGGGATGGTTTCCAATTCAAGAATTCTATCCTTGTTCATGCATAGGTCTTTAAGGAATTTTACATATCTAGGAACTTGATGGATAGCATCAAAGAGGGGGATGGTTACCTCAACTTTCTTGAATGAAGTGTAGCCAACAGAAAGTAAATTGCAAGGAATTTAAAAGATGCAGAAAATAAAATTGCAGGAAACTTAAATAACAAGAAAGTAAAATAGCTGAAACTTAAATTGCAAGAAATATAAATTGCATCAAATGTAAAGGGGGCTGGGTTGCTAGCAATTAAATGAAAGCAGTAGATCCAAGCTTAGAACAATTGCAAGGAAATTAAATTGCAGGAAAAGTAAATTCAAGGTCACAGTAGCTTAAATGTAAATTGCAGAAGAACACAAGTGCAGGAAATTAAATTGGGAGCAATGAGATGCAACAAAGAGACATAGATCATTTTTCAAGTCTCAAAGTGAAACTAACAATTTCAATGAAACAGTAAAAACAGAAGGAAAGCCAAGAGCTCAATTGCTCACTTGACCAAGACAGAAACAAAATTCAACTTAATTGTGAAACTTAGAAAAGAAATTCAAGATCTCAGGGAATCAATGAGACTAGAGAACAAGTCTAGATCTCAAGCCCTTCCTTGATCAATTCAGAGAACAATTTGCAGAAGAAAGAAGAAAAATGAATTGCAGAATTAAAGAGAAGATGAAGCAGTATGTGAATTTCAATTATGCAGAAAAAGTAAACAAGAGATCTCAAGGTGAGATTGAAACAGAATTTCTTCAATTCTCTACCCAAGATTTAAAGCAGAAAGGAAAACTTAAAGGAGAGAGCTCTCAAATCCTAATATTCCCTAGTGGGTCTCGCCTCCCCCTTCAAAGATGGAAATGATGCCTTATATAGGCTTTACAAAATGAAAAATGAAAATGAAATTAAAACAAATTACAAAAATGAAAATCCTAATTTAATTGATCTATGTGCCTTTGAGTGATGATGTGGGCTTAGCTTGCTTTGGATTTGAGGAGAAATGGGTTTGGTTGGCCTTGATTCAATTTGGTGAGGAATTGAATTAAATTAAATTTTGGTTGATTTTTGGCCCACGACACTCCCAGGAGGCTGCCCTGCCCTTGTGGAGGGCAGGGCAGGATTGATGCGTGCGGCCTTGGTGCGAGCGTGGTTGGTGAGAGTTGGTGCTGCAGGATGCTGCCCTGCCCTTGGGGAGGGCAGGGCAGAAAAATTTGGTGCGCCAGAATTGTGCCACGGTGCGCTGTTGGTGCTGCCAGATGATGCCGCGGTGCGCCAGAAGGGTGCCTTGATGCGCCAGAATTGTGCACCAACAAAATACT
>NW_026265137.1:9564-9978 GCF_000817695.3 Arachis duranensis | reverse complement strand
TTAATTGTATTTGCTTCTTCAAGGTTTTCATGATTTTAAAAGATTTCACAAAATGTACTAGATGAAAAACTTCAATTAAATAAAACCCAATGCAATTGAGCAACAATTAATCATACTAGCTTTCCAATACTTGTATGCACATGCTAAATTCTTCTTTAATTCCTTGTTTGTTTATGATCATGATACTTTATTGCTTTTGAATTCACAAAGGTCAAGTTGGTAGTTATAATGCCACAGCAACATATTATAAATCAAAATTCAAGCTATGCTTATTCATACACACATGTATATAGAGAAAGTAAAGACAATCATGCAGTTTATGAAACAAATGAGAGGAAAAGGAACTTTACAACCTTGTAGTTCATCTTCTCTATTGTTGTCATTTTCCTCCCATTCTTCTCCTTCCCATACCAA
>NW_026265137.1:4532-8608 GCF_000817695.3 Arachis duranensis | reverse complement strand
TTCCTCTTCTTCCAGTTTGTTAAGAGGAATGACCTCAAAGGAGGAAAAGATTCAGCTAGTGTCCCTTGTCTTGGCCTTTCCTCAGCAAGCTTCCTTTTACAAATGGCTTGATTGATCTTGCTTGCTGGATTAGGGACAGAATTGGTGTTCTTGCTAGTTGCCTTCACTTCTTTGGATTCAAGACTTGGTGGTTGTGTGATTGTTGGAGTGATTTCTTCATTAAGAGCCTCTTGCATTTGTGGTTCCATGAGCTTTTCCTCTTTGCACTTCTCTGCTTCACTTGAGTGTGACTCCTCTTGAATGTCTTTCTCACTTTCTTGCTCTTCCACTTCCTCCCTTGCACTCAACATTTGACTTGATAGTTTTTTTATTGAGGAGGTTTGTTGATCTTCCCAACATTTCTTCATCTCCTCTTCATATTTCTCAATCACAGATTTAATTGTTGAGAGTTGTTGGGTCAGGAAAGTTTGTGAGAGTTGTGAGTCTTTATGTTCCCTTGTCATCTCAAGTGCAATTTCATTTTCAACCACCTCGTTCTTCATTGAAAGTTCACTTGTAACAGTAGCCTCTTCATCTTGCTCTTCCTCCATTGAAATTTCAATTGATATAGGAACCTCTTCTTCCTCTTCTTCACTCACAGATTGTTCCTCATCCTTAACACTTGGTGATCCTGAATGAATCTTCCTTTGCTCTACATGCACTTCTGTTTTCTTGAGGAAGAATTCTTGTTCTGTCCAGCGTTGTTTTTGTTCTTCCATAATTTGTTCTTGTCTTTCCAATAATTCTCTGGACTTTTGAAGGGGATCCTCAGCCACTAGCTCAAAGGATAAAGGTTGAGAGTAATTTTGTGGTTGGTGAGATAAGTTGTATGGATCTTGGAGGGAATTTTGTGTTGAGGCATAATCAAATGATGAACACTCTTCCAAGTATGCTCTGGCAGCACAATCAAGTGATAATGTTCTTAAATAATTAGAATGTGAATCATTGCATTTCCCTTCCCAGCCATCTTTTTTGTACGTGCCATAATAGTATGAGTCACTTTGTGGCTCTGGATTTGTGATGGTGGGTGATATCCCAGAAAATTTGCTTAATCACAAGATGAGTTGAACTCTATTTGAATTTTGTAAAACACAACACCAAATAGAATTGAAATCATGTCTCAAATGAGATTTGCTTAGTGAGGCAAAAACACAAACACCTTGGTTTCAATTTAAAACAGAGAACAAAAACAAAAAAAATGCTTGATCTAGACTTCTCACCCACTTAATCATTGTTGATCTAATCAATCCCCGCCAACGGCGCCAAAAACTTGATGGTGTTTTTGCGGAAAACGAATTTCCAACACACAAATCCAACCGGCAAGTATACCGGGTCGCATCAAGTAATAATAACTCACAAGAGTGAGGTCGATCCCACAGGGATTGATGGATCAAGCAACTTTAGTGGGTGATTAGTTTAGTCAAGCTAACATTGAAGTGAATTTGGATGAAATGTAGCCAACAGAAAGTAAATGGCAGGGAATTAAAAGTGCAGAATAATTAAATTGCTGAAACTTAAAGAACAAGAAAGTAAAATAGCTGAAACTTAAATTGCAAGAAATATAAATTGCATCAAATGTAAAGGGGGCTGGGGTGCTAGCAATTAAATGAAAGCAGTAGATCCAAGCTTAGAACAATTGCAAGGAAATTAAATTGCAGGAAAAGTAAATTCAAGGACACAGTAGCTTAAATGTAAATTGCAGAAGAACACAAGTGCAGGAAATTAAATTGGGAGCAATGAGATGCAACAAAGAGGCATAGATCATTTTTCAAGTCTCAAAGTGAAACTAACAATTTCAATGAAACAGTAAAAACAGAAGGAAAGCCAAGAGCTCAATTGCTCACTTGACCAAGACAGAAACAAAATTCAACTTAATTGTGAAACTTAGAAAAGAAATTCAAGATCTCAGGGAATCAATGAGACTAGAGAACAAGTCTAGATCTCAAGCCCTTCCTTGATCAATTCAGAGAACAATTTGTAGAAGAAAGAAGAAAAATGAATTGCAGAATTAAAAGAGAAGATGAAGCAGTATGTGAATTTCAATTATGCAGAAAAAGTAAACAAGAGATATCAAGGTGAGATTGAAACAGAATTTCTTCAATAATCTACCCAAGATTTAAAGCAGAAAGGAAAACTTAAAGGAGAGAGCTCTCAAATCCTAATATTCCCTAGTGGGTCTCGCCTCCCCCTTCAAAGATGGAAATGATGCCTTATATAGGCTTTACAAAATGAAAAATGAAAATGAAATTAAAACAAATTACAAAAATGAAAATCCTAATTTAATTGATCTATGTGCCTTTGAGTGATGATGTGGGCTTAGCTTGCTTTGGATTTGAGGAGAAATGGGTTTGGTTGGCCTTGATTCAATTTGGTGAGGAATTGAATTAAATTAAATTTTGGTTGATTTTTGGCCCACGACACTCCCAGGAGGCTGCCCTGCCCTTGTGGAGGGCAGGGCAGGATTGATGCGTGCGGCCTTGGTGCGAGCGTGGTTGGTGAGAGTTGGTGCTGCAGGATGCTGCCCTGCCCTTGGGGAGGGCAGGGCAGAAAAATTTGGTGCGCCAGAATTGTGCCACGGTGCGCTGTTGGTGCTGCCAGATGATGCCGCGGTGCGCCAGAAGGGTGCCTTGATGCGCCAGAATTGTGCACCAACAAAATGCTGCCCTGCCCTCGCAGAGGGCAGGGCAGTGTTTCCACTTTGACGTCCCGAGTTTGAAACTTGGATGCTACACACGCTACCCATTTTCCTTGGTTTTCTTGGCACCAAAGTAAGATCCATCCTCAATGTGCATCACGATTCTGCCCTGCCCTTGGCAAGGGCAGGGCAGTGTGCGTGCTGGCTGCTTCCTTCCTTGATTTCGTCATGGGCCACGCTTTTAAAAGCGTGGCCTAAGGCTCCAAAGTGTACCCCAACTTCAAAGTGTACCCCAAAGCTCTTTTTTTCTCCTTTTTTTGTGCTTCTTTGCTTCTTTTTCTTCTTATTTTCTACAAGATTTATAAAATTAAAATATCAAGAAAATCTTCCAATTAAGTACAAAAGAATGCAATATTTAAGCACTAATCATCAATTTCTTGTATGAAAAAGCATAGAAAAATAGGTATATGATGACTCGTCATCAGTTACCTCAACCTTCTTGAACATTTCTACCATTTTGGGGTCAAGTCCTATGCGCTTTTTAGCTTTCTTTGCAAGTGTTGGAAATGGGTGTGGTTGATCAATTTCTTCTTCCAAGGTTCTCTTGGCCTTTGAGGTCTCCTTTGTTGGTTGAGCTTCATTCTCAATTATAACTTGTGGTGTCTCCTCTTCCTCTACCTCTTCTATACCTATTCTCTCCTCCTCTTGGGCGATTGTGATAGGATTTGAGTCTTTTGCTCCCTTCTCCTTTAATTGTGTTCCAGAACTAAGGGTGATGGCATTGATGCCCCCTTAGGATTTGGTTGAGGTTGAGAGGGAATGACGCTTTGGATTGGGGGTTGAGGAGTGGGGTTTAATGGTGTATCCATTCGTGCAAGAAGGGCTTGTAGTGTAGAGGTGAGGCCGGTGAGGCCGGAAGCACGTGTGTTTTGTAGTTCCTTTTGGCCTTGGATGATGGTCCAGAGTGTTTCGTCTTGGTTGGAGGGGGTGGTTGCATATGTGAGTTGAGGGGGTTGTGATTGGTTGGGTGGTGGTATTTGATGTGGTGGTTGATATGTTTGGTAGTTTCTTTGTGGGTTTTGTTGGTTGTATGGTTGATTTTGTTGGTTGTATGGTTGATTTTGTTGGTTGTTTGGTGGCCGGTTTTGTGAGAAATTTTGTGAGTTGTTGTTCCATCTTTGAACTCCTCCGTTGTTGTTGTTGTCCCTATTTCCTTGTTGATGATTGTCTCTCCAATTTTGATTATGATACCCACTCCCTTGATTGTAGCTTCCTCCTTGATAAGGGTGTCATTGGTTAAAATTACCGCCTTGGTAGTACCCTTGATTTGGGCGGTCATAGAAATTATGGATAGCTGCCAAGGTGTTATCTTCTTGAAGGCTTGGGCACTCATCCGTGTAGT